>NW_007390227.1:0-1421 GCF_000475195.1 Diaphorina citri | reverse complement strand
TACACAAACCTAAACAATAGGAAAATTATGTACAATTCCAGAAGTAGAAACATTGAATCGTTGTTGCAGTTTTAAATCGTAAATATGACGATGAGCCTTTTCGTTCCGGGAGTACGAGCTATAAAGTCTAGATAGGTTAGGTGTGTTTGGAGAATGTTCAAGTTCATAATACACAGAAGTAGGGCGGTGGGCCCATTCTGCCAAAGCAATGGAGGTATCTCAATTTATTTGTGTGACCAAAAGAGTGAATCTTCAAAAGAACATTTTATGTGTGTAATGTAAGTTACTCAATCTTTATTGCTTCTTGACCACCGATCCCTGTATAAATTAGAAGCTAAGTAGGTACATACTAACTTGTTGTTTACCAACCTATGTACGTAATGGACATAACATTCTAACATGCTATGCAATCCGCTATACCGTGTAAAACCCGCTAACCCCTTCTGTATTTTGTGTGAGCCCTCCTAATTTGAACAAATGACGCCTTCTCCTCCGAAGAAAATAAAATTACATTGTTGAGCCGTTTCCTTGCCCATTCTCCCTTGTCCTTTCCTTCTCCACCTGTCCCTTCCTCTTCTTCCTTTTCGTCCGTTCTCTTTTTTAACCTCTGCACCTAACCTCCTATTTTGTTTCCTATTTCTTCTAATTCAATATCCGTTGCTTTTGTTACTAGCCTTGTGCCTTTTCGTATTCTCAAAGGATATACGGAGAGGGAAATATTGTTTTCTTGGCAGGTGTAATAAATTTTACAATGTGTTGTAAGGAAGTGTATGTGTTTTTATGTACAAATAACTTTATGTTTTACGTCATCGTCAGAGGTATGAGATTTTTTCTTGTTATCATCATAAGTCTATGGTGCATGTCTACTTTGGTGCACTGGGCCTTACCAAAGCCTACTGACGCCAACTCTAAACCGTTGTAAGATGTCCGAACAAAACCTTAAAGAGTTCAAAGCAACGCCCGTCCATCTGGCCCTCTAACCCCGTCTGTATATTAGCACCGTACCAACAAAAAGAAGATAGTACTTTGCGTTGTCACCAACTTCCGAATCAGGGACCACTTAACAATAATGTGCATATTGTTTTATATCATTCAAACTTATTCTTTGTCAAAGAAACCTACACATAGTAGAAAACACAACTTTTACTGTCTTTACAGGCAAAAACAGTTGAAAATCCATTGGTTAAATAATTTTGGACAATTTCAATTGAAGAAAAAGTTTTTTGTTTACTATTAGCTAAATCTAAAACCCTGTCAGTTCTCACCCCATCGAAAGTTTTGGCAAAAGAAATCATTTTAATCTGCAAGTGAAAACAATGAGCAAAATAATTGAATGTTTTTCGACTGATTTTCTTCTTTTTTAAACTTTTTTTCATGAGAAAATTATACTTAAGAAATGAGTTTTTGAGATTTTCGAAAAA
>NW_007390226.1:0-1421 GCF_000475195.1 Diaphorina citri | reverse complement strand
ATGGCAGAAGGAATAGAGTAAATACTCGTATGTGAAGGCAACATCCACTTACTATACTTGTAGTTGTTGAAGAGTTGTTAATCATGTCAATATCTGGTAAATGATAAAGCATAAAGGTTTAAAAAGTAAAAATGTTGTCTAGCAAAATATGACTTACAATTTAACGTAAAAGAGCAGTAGTAGAGTTAATGCAGTCAGTTTAACAGTTAAGAATATGAAGAAGAATCAAATAAATCCCCGACCTACCTATTTGGATATTTGTTGATTCCTGAGAAATCATCAAATCAAGAGCAGTAGTAGAGTTAATGCAGTCAGTTTAACAGTTAACAATATGAAGAAGAATCAAATTAAATCCCCGACCTACCTATTTGGATATTTGTTGATTCCTGAGAAATCATCAAATAATTCAAATAACCAAAAAGAAGAACCCTCTATCAGCTCCATCTGGTAGGTCCTATCCGAATAATATCGAATATCCACTTGAAAAAGATCCCAAATATTGGTAAGCAAACAAGCAGACGATGATGAATTTCATTCTAATCATCTGGATTCAGGCGCATCAAGGAATTCCACAAATTCTCTCTTGCATGATCAATCACGCGTCCGCGGCCTTGCAGAAGTTGCCAATATTTTCAAACCAGACCCCCAAACAGTGCGAGCAAGTGATAGATCAAGGATTTCAGAGAAAAGTCATTAGTAGAGATTTGCAAATGATGATTTATGTCTCTCGGCCTCCTAGAACCTAGACAGTGGATAATGCCAGGTCATCGCCATTCCTTGATACCTAGGAGAGTCAACTGTACGAGTATTTGGTGAATCTGGCACCTGTTCCAGAAAGACTTCATTCTTCTTCTTCTTCTTCGTCTTCTTCTTCTTCTTTTCTTCTTTTTCTTTTACTCCACCTTATCCCAATTCTATTTGGGGTCGGCATTTCCATCTTGTATTCTACTCCTCCATTTCCGTCTGTACAATAGTGGTTACTCATGATGTGTAAAGTGTGAAATATTAGAAATCAGGTACCCACACATTCCTAACGAACCGACTCGTAATGAAACCAGTAGACAGTTCTGAACACTTTTCTATGGAATGACTCAATTGACTCTTGTTGCTTTCAAATGTGGGCCATTCGGGGAAGAGACTTTTGGGGGAAAATCTATTTTATGTATACGTAACCAAGGTCCAATGTTCCCAAAATTGTTATACCCAAAACAGAGACCAGAGCTAGGTGACAGAACTCGAACTGATAAGTCTAGTACGTTTGAAATGACACCTGTTAACTGTTCCATAATCAACATAGAGCTAAACGACAGTTACGTCGGTTCCTAGTGTCATTATTTCATTATTTGTTCTCGGTTTGGTCGGATCGATTACAAGCTCGTTAAGATTCTTATTTATGACTTTGGCGTAAGAACTTCTCTCGC
>NW_007390225.1:0-1421 GCF_000475195.1 Diaphorina citri | reverse complement strand
TCTTCTTCTCCAGCTTCTTTTTGTTCTTCAAGTTTGGGAACTTCTCCGAATAACTTTTCTTCTTCTTCTTCTTCTTCTGCTCCTCCTCCTTCTTCTTCGTCTTCTTCTTCTCCTCCTCCTCCTCCTTCTTCTCCCCCCCTGTTCTCTTTAGTTTTTATTTACAATTTATTTATTTTACCCCCTATTCATATGTTGTAAGTGATATTCGAAAAAAAAGTGATAATCGATTTTGAATTTTCGATTGATTTGAAATACTGTTTTTCCTATCAAGGAGAATTCGGATCATAGAGAAAAACGAAAAATGATGTGATAGAAATTAAAAAAAAGTAATAGAAAAAGGAGATTATGTAATTTATTGTATGCCCTAGTTATAAGATTTTTTATTATTGTTGACATGCCCCGTTCGCGCGGTTTAGTCTTTCATGTAGCTAAGGCGCAAGTAGGTAAAGTAGGCTGCCGGTCTACTATGTGGAATTCTTAGACACGAGAGCTCCCTGTCTATTTTTTGTCCACGATTGGACTAAATTTGCAGGTGAATTTCTGTGTCCAAGATTCATTGTTTCAAACTAAAGTCGCATTTTTTCTTGTGGAATTAGGGTTCAGTTATTAACCATTTTCCCTTGAAGGCATCTACCCAATTTCATTGGAATTATCCGCCTCACGGATAAAGATCAGGTATCTGGTAGCCCTGTTCAGGTGTACCTGTCAGATCTACCTGATAGTGAGTGGCTGGCCTTATGGGTGACCTGAAACTCGATTTCCACATGGAAAAATCGCGGCCAAATTGTGTGATGTATTGTGAGGATTTGAGTCAGATCTACCTGATAGTGAGTGGCTGGCCTTATGGGTGACCTGAAACTCGATTTCCACATGGAAAAATCGCGGCCAAATTGTGTGATTGTGAGGATTTGAACATGTTTCTTTTCGAATAATAGTTTAGTTTAGTTCCTCATTTCTCTATTGCCTTAGGTATTAATTTATTAAATATATGAATTTTATATTCCTCTCAGACTAGACCAGTGTTCGCTTTATTTCCTTGACAATATACAGGGTGTTCCACCTAAAAGTGCCCCATAGGAAATTAACCCGTAAAATCAGTTTTCTGTCCCATAAAAGTCCCCAATAGGACAGTCTTGAAAGTTGCACCAATCGATTCCTCGTTAAAAGTTCCTTTGAAGAGAATGCGACCAGTGTTCGCTTTATTTCCTTGACAATATACAGGGTGTTCCACCTAAAAGTGCCCCATAGGAAATTAACCCGTAAAATCAGTTTTTTGTCCCATAAAAGTCCCCAAAAGGACAGTCTTGAAAGTTGCACCAATCGATTCCTCGTTAAAAGTTCCATTGAAGAGAATGCTTAGTGGACCCGAAAAGTGTACATACCATACCAAATGGCACTACAGCCCGGGGTGGGCCTTGGCC
>NW_007390224.1:0-1422 GCF_000475195.1 Diaphorina citri | reverse complement strand
AAGTTCCACGTCTCTTACTTCCTCCACTTCTCTTTAATAATTCCTTCCTTCTTCAGTTCCTCTTTAATTTTGTCCTTTCCTATGTTCCTCTTATCTGCCTCTTTCTTTCTATACGCGCTTTCAAAAGCTTTTCTTTATCAAAATATCTTCTCTCCCTCCTTCCTTTTATTCTTCTCCACATTTTCCTTCTTCTCCTTGGTCTTGTTCTTTCTTCTCTTCCTCCTACCCCTACTTCTTCTTCTCTTTATTCTATTTCTTCTTCACCTCCTTTTTTTTCTTCTCTACCTCCTAGTATATTTTCTTCCAAAGCTTTCTCTCCTCTCTCTTTTTCTCTCAGCCTCTCTCCTATTTCTACCTCTTTTTCATCTCGTTCTTCCCTGTCCCTCTCTTTCTCTCCCTCCTCCTCCATTTCTCTCTCTCTCCTCTTCCTTTCTCTCCCTTTTTATCTCTTTCCTAAATAGGTACATATCTCCTTTTTTCTGTGTGTCTGATGCCGCTCTCCCTCCATCTCTCTTGCCCTTCTCTCTTTTCCTCTCCCTTACCATCTGTTTCGATTTGTTCCTCCCCCTCACTCCCTCTCTCTCTCTCTCTCTCTCTCTCTCTCTCTCTCTTTCGTGTTCTCTATCTCTCTCTACTCTTTTCCCATTTATAGTTTGTCCTCCAAAGTTTACTCCCTTCTGTTTGCGCGAGGTGGCACAAAATTTTACAATGGAATTAAGTCGAGAATGTATAGGAGCCTCTCTCTCTCTCTCTCTCTTTCGTGTTCTCTATCTCTCTCTACTCTTTTCCCATTTATAGTTTGTCCTCCAAAGTTTACTCCCTTCTATCTGCGCGAGGTGGCACAAAATTTTACAATGGAATTAAGTCGAGAATGTAGGAGCGCAATATGATTATGTAAAGTTTTGCAAAGTGTAGAGCTGTTGTAGAGTCTACTGTAGAGATACTTACAGTTTGTGAAACTCGTTTGCAATAACTACGCCAATCCTGTCCCTCCCCTCCCTCCCAATGTAGAGCTGTAGACTCTACTGTAGAGATACTTACAGTTTGTGAAACTCGTTTGCAATAACTACGCCAATCCTGTCCCTCCCCTCCCTCCTAACTTTCCCTCTCTCCCCTCTCCCCTTCCTCCAATAACCTCGTTATTTCCTCCAACTTTTGTTTCCCTTTGTGTTTTTTTCCCTTTTCTTCCCTCTTCTCTTTTCCCTTCCTTTTATTTTCTTTTTCTCTTTTTTCTTTCTCTCCTCTCCTTTCCTTCATCTATTCCTATTCTTTGTTTCTTCGTTTCCGTTCTAGATAATAGTCTCTATAATTGATCTATCTGAGTGCAAAGGTGTGATATTTATCAGGATCAGTGGCAGTAAAATAATTATTGGGCTTGGGGATTTTGGATTCAGCATTCCAAGACATACTTCTCTGATGACT
>NW_007390223.1:0-1422 GCF_000475195.1 Diaphorina citri | reverse complement strand
AATAAATATATTTCCAAGAGATGACGTTTTCGTTTTGATTGTTTACCACCATTTTGTGTGATGCATAGAGTTATTGTTTTTATTGAGTTTGATAGAACAAATGTTTATTCTTTGCTTTAACCCAATCCGTTTGATTTCTTGATATTAACCCAAAATGTAACAAGAGGTCTTGGTTGTTACAGCAGTACAGACTCAGGCTGTGAGTGAGTGAGGGAGAGAGAAAGAGAGAGGGAGAGGGAGAGAGAGAGAAGGTTGGTTTGAAGTTGGCAAAAAGGCCAACATTTCTCAATCTTCGGGCATTTCTCGAGGTTTGACCCATATTAAAATTTTACTACTTTCGGCCCGTTTAACGCAAAAAATATACATTTCTCGAGCTTCGGCCCATAGACATTTTTGATATACACCCTGAAAAGAACCTTTTTTAAAAATTTCAGCTTATTTGATCGAAGGTTGATTTCTGGAAAATTGGTAAAAATTTGCTAAATTTCGGTCCGTTTATCGAAAAAAACTATACATTTCTCGAACTTCGGCCCATAGACACTATTGATCTACACCCTGAAAAGAACCTGTATGGAAAATTTCAGCGTATTTTACCAAAGTTTTAATTTCGAAAAATTGGCAAAATTTCGCTATCTTTAACCCTGTCTAGAGCAAAAACTTTACATTTCTCGAGCTTCGGCCCAGATACACTTTTGATCTACACCCTGAAAAGAACCTGTATGCAAAATGTCAGCTTATTTGATCGAAGCTTGATTTTTGGAAAATTGGTAAAAATTTTGCTAACTTTCGGCCCGTTTAACGCAAAAACTATACATTTCTCGAGCTTTGGCCCATAGGCACTTTTGATCTACACCCTAAAAGAATCTGTATGCAACTTTTGAGCTAATTTTACCCAAGTTTGAATTTTGAAAAATTGACAAAATTTCGCCTATTTTACCCCTGTCTAGCGCAAAAACGGCACCTTTCTCGAGCTTTGGCCCGTAGACACTTTTGATCTACACCCTAAAAAGAACCTTGAGGTCTCTGAAGGTTTGATTGAAGGGGCCTCCTTTAAGGGTTGGCGTTTTAAAGGTTCATTGGGTGGATATGACATTTTTTCGGTAACATTTCAGTATTATTGTTTTCTGAAAGCAAGAACAAAGCAATTACTTTAGTAGGAACCAGTTACAACTTAAAAGAAAGGTTTAAGGCGCCTTACAGAAAAAAAAGGTTTTTTTTTGCTTAAAAAGGGCGTCACCCCCAATAGCAATTGAGAGTCATTGACACCCAACACGATGTGGCTAGAGCTTAATTCAACTTAGGTATCAGTTCTGATAATCTAAAATATTGATCTACCTAGATCAAGAATATTATTTGTGTTATAGCTCAAAACATAATCCAACTTGAAAAGTCTAGGCCTTAAAGAAGACAGGAGTGATTTAT
>NW_007390222.1:0-1422 GCF_000475195.1 Diaphorina citri | reverse complement strand
GTGCTTTGTGCGGACTCTTCTTTGTGAGAAAAGTCCTTCTAAGGCGGGAATCGAACTCGCAATCTAAAGGTAAAGGTATAGGTGTGCTTATGTGCTATCAAGAGTTGTCCTATGTTTCCCCTTCAAAAAGATGAAGATATGCAAAATGTAAGTGTACGACTATTTTGTGTAAAATACGACATTTTCAACAGTTTGGTATGAAGATATGCAAAATGTAAGTGTACGACTATTTTGTGTAAAATACGACATTTTCAACAGTTTGGTACGACAATTGCAAGTCTCGAGTGTAACAACACTGACTGTCATTATTGTCAAACCATATGGAAATGTCTATTAACACAATACACAACCCATCAATTCCACGATAATGTCAGTTTTGTACAATTGGAGATTAGAATTTGGAGTGTCATCAAAAACTGAAACTGACGATCTCAAAAACATTCCAAATGCATGTCTTCATTTGCTCAGATGGAATTCTTCGAATACATGACCAATTTGTCTTTGACGGATTTTTTTTTTTCTGAAATGTATGATTTCTACGTTTCTACCAACGGTTTCCCGAAATTCTTCAAAATGCCAATATGACGCCTTTACTGCAGTTCCGACTTTGACGGAATCAGAACGGAAGGCAAATTTGATCAAATCTGAAGCTGAAAACCTATCCCCAACCCGTGGCCCGCTGCATTGATTCATGGGGCCCTCGAGCCCGCGCGGTTTACAGAAATACTACTAGTAAATGGAGTTTATCGCAAAAGACTGTCCAAAGACATCCTAAACCTACAAACGCCTGAGGTAGAATTCATGATATTCGCGCCCATGGTAAACATAATGCAATGACCAATGTTGGCATTTTTGGTCCTCGATGTAAAAGTTTAACATGCCTGATCTCCTAGTCTTCTCTGACTGGTCCACCAGATTCTACACTAAGTAGTAGACTCACTATAGACTTATAGACTCATAAGTGTAGAATTTCCGTCTTATCAGCTCCTGATAGCGACTGACTTAATTGGATGTAGAATTTCCGTCTTATCAGCTCCTGATAGCGACTGACTTAACTGGATTACATTATCTCTATAGGTACGCGTAACTTTATACAACTTGGAACTTACTAGGTATACAAGGTCGATTTTTTTTTTTTTTATCTGGGGATATGTATTTATTTTGGTCTAAAAAGAGAGCAACCACATTAATCTAAAAGTCCTCCTCGTTAGAGCGTTAATTTTGATCTTCTGGATATAGAAAATTAACTACCGAAGTACCTATTACTATCCCAATTAACTTTTTTCTGAAATCTAAATCATATAACTGAAACATTTCTATTAGTAACGTACCTACTTATAGATACTACCTATACCTTATCCATTTGAATATGGCAGCAAGGAGTCATCGACCCAAAATGAAAGAACCAATCAGAATGCGAGA
>NW_007390221.1:0-1422 GCF_000475195.1 Diaphorina citri | reverse complement strand
CTGAACAAATATCCTTTTGTCCTTTGATGCAAGAGATTTTTTATCACAAGGTTCGTCATATTTCGTTCCATCTTCTTTATTTATTCCTATGAACCTATAGGATCTAGGGGAAAGCCTTTCAACCTTATCAGTCTTTTTACACAACTAGTTACATATGTACCTACCTAGTTTAAATTAACTTTATTGCTTTCCTCATGGTACTTAATACCTTGCCAGAAACAAAGCGTAAAATTTTATAACCTTGCACCACATTAGCTTCCTCCTTGATATTCTAATCTGATATCCTTATCTTCTACCACAAAGCTAGAACTAAACTAGAATCTGCAATCAACCCATAAGAACTAAGCTAGAATCAACCCATAATTGGACCACTAGACGAGCACCTACCATTCAAATAAATGCAATGATAGCGTAATAATAAATAATAGTTCATTGTCCGTGTTTCCCCCCTAAACTGACCAACTGACCACCCAGTGCAGTCATCCATGCAAATACATAATGGATGCAAATAATAAAAAATGATAGCGAATAAGCTAATAATAAATAATAACATACTCTTTGTCCTTTGTGTGAGGGTGAATGAAAATGACCCCGGAACAGTGAAAACATTCTTTTAAGGCAATTCTCTTCAAGAATTATATCCAACTTTAGCCTGAGAAATTTTCTGTACAAAAAATCTAGACCCGGATTTGGTCAAACTTGAACCTTCCGGATCAAAGGTCAATGTCAGTCGATGAATGTCCATTATTGTCCATCATGCTTTATAATTTATCGTACCTAAATGGTTGAATAAGGAAAACCGAACTTTACACCCAAAGCAAAACTGATATCTAAACGAGCTTCCACTGGTAAACAAAACTGATACTTCGACACCAGAGGGTTCCTGGCAAAAAATTTAATACTTGATGAGCAATATTGGCAATATTATTAATGAAATAATTAGTCAATCATATTCATCAGTAAAATCAGAGCAACTCATTTGCTGGCAACATAACTTGACAATCAAGGAAAAAATGTCGTGGAAATATGATTGAAACATCACTAAAATCTGCAGTTCCAATGTCCACCTTTTTTTAATGTCCTGCTAAATGAGATCAAAACTCTGATCAAGGATAAATCACTATTTATTAGCCAGAGTTTGCTAGAGTGAATTAAAAACCGAAAAATCTGCAGTTCCAATGTCCACCTTTTTTTAATGTCCTGCTAAATGAGATCAAAACTCTGATCAAGGATAAATCACTATTTATTAGTTTAATCAGCATTTTAGTACAGTAGGTAAAAATCTAAATCAGAACTACAATACAAATAAAATTAATAGTACAGAAAATAATGAATTTATAAATGTTAAATATAATTTTGAACACAATGAAAAGCTATCGAAATTTTCCAAAATGAATGAGCTAGAAATAGGTACATGTATTG
>NW_007390220.1:0-1422 GCF_000475195.1 Diaphorina citri | reverse complement strand
TTATACGAGCACACTTTCAGTTTATGGGTTCAAGGTACGCGGTAGGGTTTAAAATTTCCCATAATATTACGTACCTATACAGTCATACCTATACCTACCAGTGGTGTGTGTGATCTTTATTGATGCTAGAGAAGCATTGTCTCCCTTCCTCTAGTTCTAGTAATACCTTTGTGCTTGGAGTTCTGAGTGCACTCAGTCTCGTGAGGACTAGTGAGTAGCTACCTACTTTGATCAAGTAGGGACCAGTGGTGACATTACCAGTATAAAAAAATGACGATAGGAGTAGATGAGAATATTAATGCTAGGGTTTACCAACTTGGTATTGAGACGAAACAAGGATATCCCCATACTGTCAACCATGGATTGAACTCAATCCTGAGACATTCCACGGTGGTAAAACTCGACCTAAATAAATTCATGGGTATCATATCTTCCCCTTTCAAACATATAACCACGCACCACTGCTACCTATTACCTACCTATACACCTTCTAGGTGTGTTTCTTCTCATTTCATACTTCACAGCATATTTCCATCTATATAGTTTCCTATTAAGGAGCAAGCTTCTCACCATCACTTTTACGTGTGTTTTCCCGACAAGTTAGTATAATAACGCGTTTTCCCTCTTTACACGTAATGCTCATTCATAACAAATTGTAAGACACCTGCAGCAGTTGTGACGTCAGAAAGTGTCCCGAGTAATGGGTAGATACTAGATAGGTACCTACTCCAGTTTCGAACGGTTTCACTAAATCATCAGTCTTCAACTATTTTTGCCTCGGGAGACAATGAGACATACCTAATTATGAGTGTTCTAAACTTTACGCTGTGCGGGCCACAGTGTGTTCTATAATAATAATAATAATCATCATCATCTTGAGAGCTGAAGAACTCTTGGGCCTAGGATCACTATAAATCAGAGTGAAGCGGAGAGCAAAGAGCATAGATCTTTTTACTCTCAGTTCTATGTGGCTTGAAGTACGTCCTTTGTCGTCGCTTCCCTCTACCTGCTCCATGCTCTATCCAGTCTATGCTCTAGCTCTATATGCTCTCCTCTCCAATCTATTTTTAGGCTTATGCGTTTTAACTTCACTTAATGGGTATCTTCCTCTCAAGACTTTAATATTACGTTGTCAAGACTCTATTATTACGTTGTTACTCGCATTTTGAAAAGTGTGTAAGTTTCAACAACTTCACTTCTTTCGCGACAACTTCACTTACTTCATTATGACACACTCTTTCAAGCTTTACGTCTTGAACGTCATCGTTGTCAGCAAAAACAAACACAAAACCTTTCCAAGTTTGTATTTGTTCACAGTTATCTATTCTCCAAGTTGTGATGCGTCAGGCAGCATCTCAGGCTGATGGAAAAGTTTTTGCACAGAAGTTAAACCTCTTTTGACATTTTAATGTACAACGTGAG
>NW_007390219.1:0-1422 GCF_000475195.1 Diaphorina citri | reverse complement strand
TAGTTTAGCACACATTCATATCAGAACCCTACAGTGTCCACTCTAGAATATGTATTAATAATCACCTACTCAATCCACACTATAAACTTGAAATGAAGGTGTAGGAATAAACATAATGCAATTACTTACTTGCATACTTATTTAGTTACCAGATGTAAATACTGTGGAGGGTAAAGAGGAAAACGGCAGCTCATTTTTCATGATGTTGGAAACCATACTTTTGGATCGCGTATAATATCTCTAGTAGCGCGGTCAAACTTTCTTGACTTGGCGGGGCGGAGCGCTACCGCGCTCCTTAATAAAGTCCGCCCCGGGCCGGAATCGAACCCGCAATATCCAGAGTTTTCATTCTGAAGAATAGACCACGTGTGATGTTATTTTGCCCACAAACCGCGAGCTTCTTTCCTTCGATTAACTTCGCGGTGGTCACTCTAATGACTCAGTCATTTTGGTGACATCACTCATTAAAGCGATAAACCTCATCATTTATGCCTTAAAGGACAATGAAACGGAAGTTTAACCTGATAAAAGTTGTTAATATACCTTTATTAGTCCGTCCTTCCTTTATTATTACAATAGTAATAAAAAGGTATAAGGGACGGACTATTGTTTTAGAGAGATTTCTTTAAAGAAGTTTGATAGAGGGAACTGTAACTGCTAAGCTCTTATCGTCCCGAAATTGAAGATAGAAAGAAGACATCAGGATAGGAGAATGCCAGCCGTTCCGAGCCCAACATTATCCCTCAAGGATAAAATCCGCCCTGGGCGGGAATCGTACCCGCAACCTAGCGGTTACAAAGGCAGATCCACTACCCTTCAAGCTAACTTAGGCTGGCTCTTGACTTGAACAAATTTTTTATCTAATAGGTACCTATTGTATAGAAATGAATGTTTGTTTGTTCGACCTTTATGCTTGGCCAAACCGCTCATCCGATTGCTATGAAACTTTGTCAACTTATTGCTTGCACTCCCATGAAGGTTATAGGCTATTTTCCGGTTCGTTTTTGTTAAGCTACGCCGAGCAAGACCACTAAATGGATGAGTGAAATAAACGGCCATGCCTTAGGGATTCACTAGTAATTAATATAATTTTACAAAGTCAACATATTAGGTACCTATCTACTTTTATGGACTGAGGGTAAATGCCGTTTGTTTGCTGAGTGAATCATTGATTAAAAATGTACAGGTACCTCCTTTTCTTTTCATACAAGTACGTATACTTGTATACTTTATTATGTAAGTATATATAGAATTGACATTAAATTTATTACTTTTTACAGTTTTTACTTTTACTGATAACGTTTTAAACTGCAGCACCTCCGCATTAAGGTTTACCTTTATTAGTTCACTGTCATACCAGTTCAAGTTCAGGACCAATGATCATTTGATACAGGGGAAAAGGCCATTTTCTCTACTTTTTCC
>NW_007390218.1:0-1422 GCF_000475195.1 Diaphorina citri | reverse complement strand
TTGTATTGCTTCAAAGTTTAACCAACATTTCCCTTTGTAGAATATTCTACAAAACAATCTCTGGTATACCCAGTTTTTTCCATCATTCTTCCAAAAGAACGCACAATTTGGGGCCATTGAGAATACCCTATCAGATAGGCTAACGGCCTATTTCATCTTAATGGCTCGTGGCCAGGGGGCCTAAACCAAAGAGGTGTCCGTATATTGATTACTCAATTGTTCCTAAAGTACTCCCCGTGTTATCAATACAACTCTAAATAGAAACCCACAGCTGCAAGACAACATCAGAAGTGGAATCTGGATCGCATCGCTCTACCATAACGCCATCATCAATCTTCACTTTGGATAATGAAGGTATTTATGCAAGACCCAATGATATTCGTCAAAACAATCCTGTCAGTAAAAAGTCGAAAATATTACACCCAGAGGTACGGGAATAAAGTACAATACTGAATGCTTTAATGGCATAACAACCGAACCAATAAATTGGTCGAGAGCTTCCGTTCCAAGTTAAATCGCAGTTTCGACCAGAAGGGACACCCGTCCATATGGAAAGTCATTAACAACGACATGGACACCCATCTATATGGAAATGCATTCACAACACCAACAATCTTGTTGAATGTTGGCACTCCAAGCTAAACTAGATGAGGATTCTCTTGATGCACAACACCAACAATCTTGTTGAATGTTGGCACTCCAATCCCATCATCAATCTTCACTTTGGATAATGAAGGTATTTATGCAAGACCCAATGATATTCGTCAAAACAATCCTGTCAGTAAAAAGTCGAACATATTACACCCAGAGGTACGGGAATAAAGTATAATACTGAATGCTTTAATGGCATAACAACCGAACCAATAAATTGGTCGAGAGCTTCCGTTCCAAGTTAAATCGCAGTTTCGACCAGAAGGGACACCCGTCCATGTGGAAAGTCACTAACAACGACATGGACACCCATCTATATGGAAATGCATTCACAACGCCAACAATCTTGTTGAATGTTGGCACTCCAAGCTAAACAGGATGAGGATTCTCTTGATGCACAACACCAACAATCTTGTTGAATGTTGGCACTCCAAGCTAAACTAGATGAGGATTCTCTTGATGATGTTTCCTCGCATCGAGAGATGCGAGGGTCAACAATTGATTACGTGGGAGTTGTTTTGCGGACAGACTGCTTCACCCACGGTCAGTTGTATGTCTTGCTCAGTCGAGTGAGGTCACCACAGGATATCGTTGTTCTCCTGCCTGAGAACAGAGTTCACGCAGGAGTGGCCTACGTCAAGAACATCGTGTACAATGAACTACTCCTGTAGTATGTGTGTTGTGTACCCATCACCCGATTATGACATACTCCCCTTGATTCTTATAATTTTCCTATAAATAAATAAAATTAAATAAATAAAATTTTATTTA
>NW_007390217.1:0-1422 GCF_000475195.1 Diaphorina citri | reverse complement strand
TTAAATTCACATTTTCTTCTTCTTCTTCACTTGGCTCTCTGTAAGTGTGTTTCCTGATAACTCTCAAACCTGGGTGCACTCAGCCTCACGAGGACAATTAAGTAGTCACTATAGTAGCAACCAGTGGTGGCATTACCAGTGTAAAATTAATGATGTGAGCAGATGAGAATTAATAGTAAACTAGTAAAGAAGGAACTTAATAGGATAAGCAGAGACTTCACACAAAAAGTTGTAAAGTCTCTGCTTTACCACAAATAATTCATGATTTGATTTTGCAGAGCAAAGAGACATAATTAGGTGCATATTGGACAAATGAACCCTAAGGAAGCTACTGAAAATACCAATGCTACCTATATAACAAGGATCTTTGGGACATGTCTAGAGGCCAAATTCAAAGTTAGAACTTACTCCTTTGGCCAATTTCTTTTGCAAGAAGGTTGAATGTCCACCGATGGCAGGGCCAGATTTGAATGCATATTTGGCTTTTAATTTGGCTTCCTCAGCTTTCTCTATTTCCAGGGCACTCATCTGGAATATGAAACAAGATGGAATAAGATTAACAAAAGTGGGAACAGGGTGTTAAATACATCGTTTGTCACATCGTGAAAATAAATTATATTTAAAAGAGGGGCTCTATTAAACTGTTAGTATAATGGAACAACTTTTTCTAAGCTGACAGTCTAAATGAAGCACTACTTATACCTCATTAAAGGGAAAATTAACCTATCATCTCATCATGGAAAGGAGTAGGGTTGGGACATCGACATCGATGTTTTGAAAACATCGATACATCGGAACAAAAACATCGATGTCAACATCGATGTTTTTCTTTCGATGGAAACATCGAACATCGATGTTTTATTTTTTGATGTTCGATGTCTGTGGTTCCTCATGAAGTGGGATTTTTTTTCTCAATTTCCAAAAAAAATTCCCTCAAATTTAAAATTTCCCATACGGAATTTACGCGGAAAGGACCATATAATACCGAAAATCCAAAAAACATCGAAATCCCGATAATATTGAACATCAATGTTTTTGATTACGATACATTGGATACTCAATATATCGAAGTTTAAAAACATCGATGTATTGAACATCGATGTTTTCGTCTTGATGTCCCAACCCTAGAAAGGAGAATACTCCCTCTTATCACCTTGTAGAAGGGAGATATTCTGTTGTGAGGGTAGTTATTCAAAAGCCATGACAATGAAAAAGAAAATTTCCTTTTAGGGTTTAACCTACAATAACACTGGTCACTGCTCACTTGTGACAGCTCCTTTAAATAGCAATTTTCCATTGACTTGACTTCTGAACAAGTACCGTTGTCAATAATACTGCACTATTTTAAAAGTTTTTCTTTTTCAATATGATTTTGTGCAAATTTCTCTGTAGATCAGAGACCTGGTCACTTACATTTGGTTT
>NW_007390216.1:0-1422 GCF_000475195.1 Diaphorina citri | reverse complement strand
GTACTCTTTAGACTAGAGCGAGTACTAGAAGGATGGAATGACCTGACACCAGACCGAGACACAACAGAGTCTATACTTCTTGTTTTCTCTCGAGGACTATGGAACATCTCCATGTTTCTGTAGTAATGACAGTTACTAGACATTGCTTCCATGTCGTCACTTGAGCATTTCGAGTCATTGCTCTTCCGTCTCTCATTCTCATAGAATTGTTTTCTTCTATCATCCGTGTAGTTGTTCTTCTTAAACATTCTCGCTTTGGATGGAGGGTCTCGTTTCTCATCCACAGCATAATACCTCTCTTCTGTTTGGTTTGTGTTGGTGCTCATTTGATTGCATCTGTCCACATCAATTTGATTCAAATTTGGGGAGCTTTTGGTTTGTCTTGGTTTCGTACAACTTTCATCATTACTTTGGCACGTTTCTCGAGGAAGTTCCTCATGTAAAGAATTTTGATCAAGTTGTTTATCACATGGTTTGGAGGTCATCGCATTGTTTGTTGTTTCCACAACTTGTCCGATAAGACTAGTAGAGGCAGGGGAATCAGGATTGTTTAAGGGTTGACTAGAATCGTCCAAGCGTTCTTGGGAAAATCTTAAACTTAAAGGTTGACTATTCTTACAACTGAGTTCATCACAACTAATATTTTCATCCATTACATAACCTGGCTTGGGATTACACACCTGTACATTTTCTATGCCGTTGTAACAACCCAAGCTAATCCGAACATAACGATCTTTCCCTTTGAGTGAAGTCACAGGTTCGTGTTCCTGGGGTAGATCATCCGTTTTATAAACATTAAGAGATGCAAGAAAGTCTTTATCACAGAAATATGAACTGAGCAGATCATCATGAATGAAGTAGGACACCCCATAGTGATTGGATAGCGTGATGTCACTGACAGATGAGGCGATAGATGGATTATAACTACTAAGAGACATTATACTTTGGTTCCTCAACGAGGATACTAACGAGCAGTCATCTACTTGACTTAGAGATATCACAGATGAAGTGTTTTGATTTGAAATGGACGCCAGTGACTGATTGCGAGCATGATCACTCAGTGACGACGTTGAGTCTTTGTTCTCTCCTAATATACAGGGTGTTCCACAACTATTCAGAGATGTCACAATCGTATTGGAAATAAGTTGTCTATTCAGTGAACTCATCTTGACATTGTTGTTCACTTTGAGGATTGAGTTGTTGTTATTGTTGTTGGTGACAAAGAACATTTGGTGTTTCGGTGGTTCAGCCACTGGTTCGGGTATAACTGGCGAGTCAACTTTGTCGCATTCCAAGTGTTCATCTGTAGTTACAGGTTTGCTATCAATGTTCATGACAATCTGCTCATCACATAGGGTTTCCAATTTCTTCTCCGGAGAGACTGGTGCCTTCTTGTCTGTCATTAGAAGATCAATGTCCTCA
>NW_007390215.1:0-1423 GCF_000475195.1 Diaphorina citri | reverse complement strand
CAAAAATTACCAATACCAAAACTACCAAATTTATTAGAGGGGATGCCAAAACTAGCAATAACATTAGTGGAGATGCCAAAACTACAAATGCCACTAGCTGAGAACAAACCCACCAAAATCATAAATCATACAATACCATAAATTTAATATTCTACGGTCTCAGCCCCCTTAATCTCAACCCCTCGCCACTGCTCTCCGCTGGACACACCCTTGAACTTGTGTCTAGTCCAATGAGAATAATGATAATAATAAACAACATGTGATAATAATGATAATAAACTAGTAGGTAGTGATAATAATGATAATAAACTAGTAATGATAATAATTATTAATCATAAGGCTAGGGCAGGTTCTGGCAGATTCCTTTTCATTTCAACCAGTCTCACTTTCACCGGCCGTACGATTATGTTGTAACGTGAACACGGAGTCAAGTTTACCAGGATTTCGGACTTGCTATTAATCATAAGGCTAGGGCAGGTTCTGGCAGATTCCTTTTCATTTCAACCAGTCTCACTTTCACCGGCCGTACGATTATGTTGTAATGTGAACACGGAGTCAAGTTTACCAGGATTTCGGACTTGGTAGAGGACTTTACCTGATGGTTGTATTGTCTTTTGGCGTTTGAGGGACAACCCTTTCAACTAGTAAGCTCATCTTGATCATTATTCCAAGTATTTGTCCATCAAGTCCAAGTCCATTATCCCAACAAGTAAGTCCAAGAAACAACATACGAGTAACAAACATTCTTTATCCCAAGCTTCAATAAAGTAAATACAAATTTAGTGGTAGTAACTGGATGTTTAAAGCTCAGGATATAATTCAGTGGAGGAATGAAGAAGAGACCTTTGTTCAGCAGTGGACAGATAATGGTTGCCCATCATGATGAGAAGTAGGCAATATAACTACCTACATAAGAGGAAATAATAATGAAATGAAAGGTTTCAACCATGTTGGACCTCTAAATTTTTTAGATCAAACCGGACTACTACAGAGGCTTAGTGGAATGTTAGGTTCATTCTCTTAAGCTGTGTCCACACATAGAAGACGACCGTCTTTTGACGAGGTAACTCTTTGTTGTCAAGGCAGTGTGGAAAGTTTCAGTCATCGATCGACCGCTGACTATGTGTGGACACAGCTTTATAGATCTTAGGACTGAATCGATTGAGAATGTGGATCGATATCTGGAAGTCAATCAACTGTGTGTATATCGACAAACTTCGACCTTCTTCGGGTTTTGGCAATCGTGAAATGCCGACTTCTACCGATTGTTAAAGCAAACACGTACCTTTAATAATACCAAAAATCAAGAATCCTGTACAATTTCTTCTCTAGCCCACTACCTAGGTTTATCTACTAGGTAACCACTTTCCACTAACCATAGAGGTTCCTCGGTCTCTTACTTCTGTTCTATCATTACAAAGAT
>NW_007390214.1:0-1423 GCF_000475195.1 Diaphorina citri | reverse complement strand
AGTGAACGTTTGAAACAATGAAATCAAGTGCGAGAAAATTGCAATGTAATTGGCGTACAAAATTATAATAGTATAATATTACCAAGTATTATTAAGTTACAATAAACCTCGTGAAACTGTGCAAGGAGAAGGCTTGAGATTTTCAATGGCTCTCAAACACGTGAATAATGTTAGAACAAGGAGTAGATATTCAAAGTATTATGACTTGAGCTGTTCGCACACGGGTAATAGTAATCGATTCCTTAAGGTTTGGTTACACTGAAGCAACATGCAGCATGCTTTAAACAGTTTAAACACTTAAACCCATCTCAATCGACGGTTAACATGAGGCAAATTCGGCAACATGCACCATGCACCAGGCTGCACTGAAACATACTTCATAAAAGTCCATTCATTCCATTGAAATCGATGTTCATTGATTGGAAACAAAAACTTTTTTTTTTTTTTTTTACGTGTGTTCTAAAAATTACTCAGGTTCATTAAACTAGAAGTAGTACCTACATCGAATTTTAAATATTCATTTTTAAAACTGAAATATTTGGTCTAGATTAGTCTAGAAAATCGAAATTGTTCTACCTTGAATTGACTACCAATTGCAGTAGTGGTGTAGTTAGTGGGATTGACTGATCTAGAGGTTGATGGTTCTAGTCCTAGTCAAGACTGAAAGTAATCAGGACGTTTGTGACATTGACGAGCTTACACAGTTAAAACGTCTACCTCAAATTAATTAACTCGTTGCCTTTGAATCTGTTGGAAATTTGGGTACTTGTAATTTAATTTTCCATGAATATTGATTGATCAAATATATTGATTGATTGATTGATTGATTGATTGATTGATATGAATCTCTGTGTCTATGAGGTGAGGTGTCCAAAAATAGAAGAGATTTTATGATCGGAAGATTCTTGACATAAATGTGTGTCCAAACGTAGTAGGTCGGCCGTCGATCGGTTAAAAGTGATCAAACTGCACCTGATCATGATGAGAAGTTCGTAAAAAATCCCAACTTCAATACGATACCGGTGAACAAATTTTCTACCGATGAAAGCTTATTTACAAGAGAACCATTCCATGAAGAAAGTGTTAAACCTCACTCCAAAGAATTGGGAAAAGTCAATAATACGACTTTAAGTAATAATGTTTTGAATAGTCAGATCCAAGGACAATCAGAAGCTGTGTATGCCAACCCCAACTCATGGGCTAATCTGAATAATATGAATAACTACACAGTGTTTTTGGCAAATGTAATCAAGGACTCTTATGCTACCAATAAGAGCAATTACGAGGACACTTCAAACAAACAAAATTTCGGAGTATTCAAACCGGACAATGATAGGACTGCAAACAAACCCATTCTGAATCCTGATCTTTATATTCAGAAAAATGCCAAGGAGAGCAACAGTTTTAGACACAGTACTAAAGG
>NW_007390213.1:0-1423 GCF_000475195.1 Diaphorina citri | reverse complement strand
AAACAAGTTTTAGCAGAGAAGTATACTGATTACACAATAGATTGGTCTGATGAAGGTTATTAGTGTGTTATTTTTTTTGTTTGATGAGGTTGGAATCTCACAATTGAAATTTGAGTATTAAGGTATGGAGGTAAACTGTCTTTCAAAGGATTGAATTCCATCAAAATTCTAGATTCTTTACCCACAATCTTTTATTCAATAACTAAACAAGTTTTAGCAGAGAAGTATACTGATTACACAATAGATTGGTCTGATGAAGGTTATTAGTGTGTTATTTTTTTTCCTTGATGAGGTTGGAATCTCACAATTGAAATTCGAGTATTAAGGTATGGAGGTAAACTGTCTTTCAAAGGATTGAATTCCATCAAAATTCTAGATTCTTTACCCACTATCCTGTTAACCATGCATGGCCTAGGTAACAATTTTAGGATAAAAAAAAGAATGTTCCAAATTTTTGGAGTCTTGCCTATGGTAAAGTAGAAAATTGAAGCTTGAAGGGGTGAGGGGCCCTGGGCCCCTTGCCCCCCCTCCTAATATGGCCGTGATTAATGCCATTAATGGTGTATCAGTTGAATTGTTTTGTGTATTCTCCCTGTCAATTTGTTTTGTGTTTAATTAAAAGAATAAATCAAAGGAATCAACCCCCCCTTTTTCTTAGTTTTCCTTCTTTATTTGCCAATTTCTGTTACTGAAAGCAGATTTTTTTTTTTTTCATTATTATTTTAGTCTCAGGGGTAATGTCCAAGTCACAAGTTCAAATTCTACACAAGTTGACTTATTATTTTAGACTGAGATTGTGTAAATAGCTGTTTCTAGACCACATCAGTCCCAAAAGAACTCGGTCCATTTAAAATGTTAGTTACAATAGGTAGTTACCCAAATTTACCCATTTGCTCAGGGCCCGTTAAACATTGGAAAGTGAAAACGTAGATGTAGGTATGCAGAAAGCCATAGCCATATTGAAATATACGGTAAAACGGGGTTTCAACAACCTGTACGGTAATTTTTATGTTCTGTGCGGTAATCCCGTTTTCAAAGGCAACATTGGTGTAGGATTTGTGAAAGACTGTGGTGGGGATAAAAAAAGTGACTACAGTGGAATATTTTGGATTAGGAAAAATTTCCATTTCACATAAATAAAATACCCCTTATGAAAACGCGATTGTGATCTCAACGTTCACACCAAGGTCATGAATCAGCTGATGAAGGCCCGAATCAAAAAGTTCAAATGGAGCAGTTGCAAATGGGTAGAAATTATAAATAAATGGTCGATTCCTATGTGAAAAGTTGGGAAAAATCCAAATCTGAGATCAAAACTCCGAAAAAATAACTGTAAAAGGTCGAAAAAAAAAAAAACATTTTCCGTTCTAATGAAAGAGTTCAAATATGTGTGACGTCAGACTTTACGCAGTTGTTTTTTCGT
>NW_007390212.1:0-1423 GCF_000475195.1 Diaphorina citri | reverse complement strand
GTACGACTTTATGGAACTGACAGTGAGAGCCATTAGGAAAAAGGGACATGGGTAGTTTATTCTCCTCCTCCTCCTTCTTCTTCTCCTCCTCCTTCTTCTCCTCCTCCTCCTTCTTCTTCTCCTCCTCCTTCTCCTCCTTCTTCTTTTTCTTCTTCTTCATCTTCTTCTCCTCCTTCTTCTCATCTTCCTCCTCCTTTCTTCTTCTTCTTTCTTTTTTGATTTATTTATTCCAGCTTGGGGAATCCAATTTTATTCTAATGCTCGCTGAAGTTTTCAGGGGCTATTTTTCCTGGAAGTCGCACAAATTTGCTACCAGCTCAGTAAGCTAACCTTGAGTTATTCAATTTTGCAGAATTTGTGCGCCATGTGTTAGGTTGGTAGGTAGGTAATGCAGAATTGCATCAACTTGATTTTTATTTTTGAAGAGGTTTGACAGTGGGAACTGTAACTGCTAAGGTCTTATCGTCTCGAAATCGAAGAGAAGGAAGACAAGATAGGAGAAAGCCAGCTGTTCCGAGAACGAACATTATTCCATTTTTGTTATCCCTTTATAAACAAAAGCCATGGCAGTATGACTAGTTATTTTGACTTCTCTAATCAGTGACTCACTCTATTAAAATGAAACAATACCTATTTGAAAATTGCCAAGAAATTCCATTGCCATGAAAGACTGAAAACTTTTGTATGTCAATACCTATTTGAAAATTGCCAAGAAATTCCATTGCCATGAAAGACTGAAAACTTTTGTATGTCTATTTTTATGAGAGTGCCTTAAAATCATTTTTTTTTTTTTTTTCATCTTCCATTTTGTACGGTGCCTGTCCTACTGTCTCTATTACACGTCCTACTGATTCTCGTGTGTGTTCTGTCCACTTTAATCTCATTCTGAATTTCACTCACACCATATTATTCCATGACATTTCTTCTTCTCCTCTTCCAATTCCTTGTTCTTCCTCTTCCTCTTCCTCTTGATGTTGTTGTTGTCTTCTTCTTCTTCTTCTTCTCCTCCTCCTTCTTTTTCTCATTCTCCTCCAACTCCTTGTTGTTGCTCTTCTTCTTCTTCGTCTTCTTCTCCTACCTATATTTACCTGTCTACCTTTTTTTTAAGAACTTTCATGAAGAACTAAAATTAGATTAAAATCCAGTAAATTTTCAAGTTCCTTTGTCACCTGTCTCTCTCTTTCCTTCTCACTCTTTTTCTCTTATACCCTCACTCTTCTCTCTCTCTCTCTCTCTTTACAAAAAACATTTTAATTAAAAAATTGTTGTTTTTGTTTATTTTATTTATTTGTTTTTTATTGGTTACAGCATTCTACCTTGCCCCATCCTCTCTCTCTCTCTCTCTTCCTCCCTACCTCCTCTCTCATTCTCTCTCATACCCTCTTATTTCCCTCTTTCTCTCCCCCTCTCGCTCGCTTCCTCT
>NW_007390211.1:0-1423 GCF_000475195.1 Diaphorina citri | reverse complement strand
AAAGAAAAAAAAAAAATATATTGAAAAATCCTAACTCAGGGGCGGGATTAATGCCTGGGGCATTCTCTTCCATCCAACAAGAGACGTATTCAGACGGGGTCGGCGTTTGTTGTCAGCCTCTCAATCAGCCTGAAGGTGATTGGTTTGAGTTGACATTTGTCACTTAACTTCGTGTCATTTCTTTAGCAAAGGAAATTTCAGGCTGGTATTTCCTCCCTGTTTAAAGTCCCCCAGCCAGACCATAGCATGTATTTATTCATTAATGAAACTGCTCAATCTTTTTCCTAATTTCACCGAGACTAATGATTTCTGGGACACACTGTTGTCTTATCTTAACGATTATTGTTTTCTCTGGCGATTTCCTAACAAGTGATCTATTGTTTCTGGCATATTGTTTTATAAATGAATCATTTCTGTCACTTGTTCATGTACCTATGCCAACAAATGAACAAATTGATCTCGCAAGGTGCGACCAAAATCCGCCCCGGGCGGGAATCGAACCCGCGGCCTAGCGCTTACAAGGCAGACGCACTACCAACTAAGCTAACTAGGCTGGCCAAAGGTAAGAAAAAGAACACTTTTGGAGATCTGTTTTTGAGACAGGTATGTATCAACCAAGAATCTTCCTTTTCTCACGGTCTTGCACATTCCTCTTTAATTTCTTGCTGAAGGCCTGCTTTTCTTTCCTACGCGGGATCAACGCGACGTTAACTCTGCGTTGAGAGTGGGAGTAAAAATGTGGAAATTCAACAAACATGACATCTAGCGGAGAAATTACAAAACAACTACAACTTTTGTACTTGATGCTAAGAGTCGCTTTCGGAAGGACGCGGTGTTCACTAGAAGAGATACGCCAGGAGGGGAAGTAAAATAAGAACACACATCAACCCTTTTCTCTCTTCCCCTCCATTATTCTAATAGATCAGTTGCGCTTACTTGGGTGATGTTTCAAAGTCATAGGGCAGGAAAAATGAGGACCAACGGATTTTTTCTTTTTCTTCTACGACTTCTAGATCCCGAGATAAATCGATTTAAAAAATACCGGTAATTTAAACAACTACAACTTTTGTACTTGATGCTAAGAGTCGCTTTCGGAAGGACGCGGTGTTCACTAGAAGAGATACGCCAGGAGGGGAAGTGAAATGAAAAACACACATCAACCCTTTTCTCTCTTCCCCTCCATTATTCCAATAGATCAGTTGCGCTTACTTGGGTGATGTTTCAAAGTCATAGGGCAGGAAAAATGAGGACCAACGGAATTTTTCCTTTTCTTCTAAAAATCCGCCCCGGGCGGGAATCGAACCCGCGGCCTAGCGCTTACAAGGCAGACGCACTACCAACTAATTTTTTTTTTGTGTATGATGGTGGTTTCGAACCAGTGTATTTCGGTTTTCCAATATCCAATATTGGCTAGAGTGAATTG
>NW_007390210.1:0-1423 GCF_000475195.1 Diaphorina citri | reverse complement strand
TTTGTTCGCGGATTTCGCGATTATGTTCGCGGATTTCGCGATTTTGTTCGCGGATTTGGCGATTATGTTCGCGGATTCACGTCCCGAATCGACATTTTGGATATTTGGCAAGCCTAATGGTCGAAGAATATGAATCCTGAGATTTAAACTGAAGCGTTTGTTTCTGAGCTGGAATCAAGCTGTAATAATTAACAGGAAATTTCAGGACTATAGGAGTCACAATTGTTAAATAGATCTCTTTTTTCTTCTCATAAAATATGAAATTAGGACCCTCATCAATGCCAACTACAAGAGGATTCAAAACAATGGACCAATTCAGAATTTCAAACTTATAAGTAAAGCGTCAAAAACCATTGAGTGGAAATTTGAAATAGTAACAACAGGTGACAGAGTAATATGGTTTAGGCTAACAAAACAACACAGCTAATTAGTGACATTACTATTATTTATTACTACAGCTAGTTTATTTTTATTATTTTCTCAACACGTTTTATCAGCTTTCCTCATCTCGATAATCAGTCACATGAAAAGAGCATTTGAGTAGAACGTGAAGTAAGGACATCCTCTAAGTCCACAAATTTTTAGTTTCAGTTTCCGAAACCATTTCCTTATTCGAATTAAAACCAAGTTTAACGCAGAGTGTATGAGACATCTTCAGCAATCAATTATTCATAGTGTTTCCTAAATTAAAACTTAACTAAATTTCATTAGCAACAATAAAGGATCCACTAGTTCTTTTGGTTAACTCTCAACTTGAGAAGAAGTTTCTGTCCACGTTCCATAGCAACACTTGTATTTTCTAATGCATGTTTTGGATATTTCTATTAATTTTTGACCCCAAAAACAATACTTACCATTAACACAGTTAACAATAAAAAAATCTTTTGAAAAATATTTCACCAGTGACAACAATATGAATCGAAAGAAGGAAATTGTGATCTCGTAAAATCTAAAAGAAACAGGATAACAAAAGCTCCTTTTCGTAGCTCCCTAAGATAACTTCCTGATTTTAACATATGTTCGCGGGTTTCGCGATTATGTTCGCGGATTTCGCGATTATGTTCGCGGATTTCGCGATTGTGTTCGCGGATTTCAAATTTTAACATTTTTTTCAAGTACCTTTAACTTAATAGTAATCCATCTCTACGGCAATTCAGAGGAAACTAGGAAAGGATTTATTTTTAAGGAAAATTTGATCAATCTTGTACATATTTTTCTACTAACAAAGTTCGTTTTTTGAGGGAGCAGAAATCTCTTATTTAACACTGCCATCAATTTCGCGTGTGTGGAGATCGTTTTTCAAACCTGAATGGTAAATAGAACACAAGAGCAATATAAAAACAATTTTTTTTTTTGTTCATAATTGCAAAATTTCTCTATAATTCTCGTAATGCTAAACTGACAAATGTGTAATTTGTGACTG
>NW_007390209.1:0-1424 GCF_000475195.1 Diaphorina citri | reverse complement strand
ACCTGCCATTATTAGCTGACCCATACAAAACTGAAGTCTGAACGCAGCAAACAATACGATTTGCGAATATGCACCGCTTTTGACGTAACTTCCTTCATAATGCCTACTTGATAAATTCATACTAAGTATAATTATTTTATTAGTAAAATGCTCAGTAAAATACTACCTATAGTAATCATTTCGAGAATATTGACGAATATGGCCGGTCCTGAACATAATTGGAAATTGAAATTCAGTGATCTCTTGATAGTCCTTGATGAGCTCAAAAATGAGCTGAATACATTCCTCACAAACAAAACACCAACAAATCTGTCAATACAATGTATAATGTCATCATTTATGATGTTCCGAGCGGCATCATAATGATGTAAACCAGTGTTTACTCCAATATCAATAGCCATGGCTGGAGTTATATTCATGAAATCAGAACATTGGATTTCACTATTTACAACACCGACAGTCAATGGAGTAGTTTTGTTTACATCTGCCACCTCCGCAAAATGTATATTATTTCCATAGAACATCATGTTGAACAATATCCTTTATGTTTACTGTTTACATTCATGTTTGTTTGAAATGTTTCAATTCACAGTTTTGTTTGCATTTCTCGTTTTTTGAAAAGCTTACCCGAATAATCTGCCTGTGGATTTTATTTCCATTTTACACATTGTGTGTTTTAACATGTCAGACGTCAGTTCCGATACTGACAAATTTTGTTGCTCTACTTTTTGAAGATAGGTAGAAAAGAAGGTTCTTCAAAAGATATTTGAAAGAGAGAAACGTTTTTCATATCAAGAGACCGATACTGACAAATTTGTTGCTCTACTTTTTGAAGATAGGAAAGAAGGTTCTTCAAAAGATATTTGAAAGAGAGGAAGGTTTTTAATGTCAAGAGATATTATTTCAGGGTTGCAAACGTCATGGATACGAGTATGTGTTAAATTTGCCACTTTAGAAATTGAATTCAACAATCCGCAGGCGTAAAATTGTAGGTACTCGTAATTGAAACTTTAAAAATGGTATTCCACTGATTTGATCATTGGGATTTGATCATTGGGATTATCCTAGAAATCCATACTAGGTACCCCAGAAAAAGAATTAACTAAAAAGAAGCATTGATTTACATGAGAGGTATATTTTATATATCCTACTTCTTCTTCTACTTCTGCACCCCAGATTATCTCAAGAAAGTTTTCTTCGTAACACAAAGTTCCAATTACACAAACTTGTTGTCGATCAAGTCACCGTATCGTTAACAACTTAACACAAACAACACATACTCTTGTGAAGTTCGTGGAGTCAAAATTTCAGCTTTCAACAAAAGAACAATCAGAGACCTTGATGCCAGTACAAATTTCTTGATGCATAACGATAACAAAGCTGTGGAGTGAAGGATGGAGTGGTGGAACTCCGCAACCAAGGTT
>NW_007390208.1:0-1424 GCF_000475195.1 Diaphorina citri | reverse complement strand
GTAAATTCCACGCCAAAAATCCCAGAAATAAAACGCGTGCTCTGTGGTATTTGCTCTGGAATCGTTTATTTTAAACCACAATAAATAAACGGTTCTCGAGCATGAGGAGAGGGGAAAAAACTCGACTATTTGGATAAACGCTCCCTCCCTGTATGTCTCCCTTTCTTCATACCCGATTTTCCGTTTTTCCGTCCCTCTTTCTCCTCTGATTTTCTTTTTTTTCCCCTCTCTTCTCTCAGTCTCTCTCTTACTATTTCTCTTCCCCTCCCTTTTTCTCCTTTCTCTACCTATTCCCTCCCATTCTCTTTTCTTGGTGTCTTTCTGGTTAAATATTTGCTTAGCCTTTTTAACCTTCGCTTCAAATAATTACTCGTTAGGTAGGAATGGGCAGGCAGGGTACGTATTTGTACATGTGTTAGGAAATTCATGCATTTAAATCTTGCCAATTCTGAGCGCGTGGGGGAAGGGAATGAGTGAGAGAAAATGGAGAAGAAGAGAAGGAATGAGAAAAGGAGAGAAGGAAGAAGGGAATAGATCAGTTGCGCTTACTTGGGTGATGTTTCAAAGTCATAGAGCAGGAAAAATGAGGATCAACGGAATTTTTCTTTTTCTTCTACGATTTCTAGATCCCGAGATAAATCGATTTAAAAATACCGATAAATCGTGAACTTTGACGTCACGGCATACGCTCCCGTACACGATGACGTCACATCAAATGTCCCGAACAAAGCTCCCTCGCAAGCAACACGCATTAATGTGTTTGTGCGCATACGTTTCTGCGCATTTCTTAATACTATGGACTTGGCATAAAACCTTGATGAGTAGCCAGCCTGTTCGGTATCAACGCCCTCTAACGAATAAGTCAATTTTTGTGAGCGATGATTGAGAGGAGTGGTACATACGAGAAAACCCAAGAAAGAGATTCGTAAGAGATGCAGGTATCAATATAGTGAATACAGGCAATCGTCAACTAAAAATTCAGTAGGAAAAGAATTGTTTTAAGTCCCTTCAACAAAGTCATAAGGCTGGTTTGCCTCCTGTCATAGTCGTCAAGTTCTCCTGTCTTCTGCCTTCCTTCAGAGGCCGTATCCAGGATATTATTGAGGGGGAATCCAAATTTTCCACTTCAAAATAAAGGAGAAAAGTTGAAGCCTGAGGGGAGGGCCTGGGCCCGTCGGCCCTCTTAAAAACGGCCCTGTTTTCTTTTTGGAGGTAATTCCGGATAAAAGCCCGCCATACAAAAGTCGGGTTCCGTACAAAATACATAGCAAAAAGAAATTCACCATAAAAAAAGGGACGCGTGAAAAAAATGGGTGAGAGGCACGAAGAGTGTGAACGAAAAAAGGGGGAAGGGAGAGAATTGTGAAGGCGAGTCATGTACTCACCCTCTGGAATGATCTCTCTTTTTGAGTGGAAGAACACAA
>NW_007390207.1:0-1424 GCF_000475195.1 Diaphorina citri | reverse complement strand
AAAACTCTGTTTCCTCGAATTCTTTCTCTCATCTTGTGAGAGAGTCGACAGTTTGGGTTGGGAACAGCACAATTCTTTGTTTGAATTTCCAAAAATATGTAGAGAGGAATTGGGTTGATCTTGATCTTTTTTTGGTACTTCGTCCTAAATAACATTTTCCTAGAGCCTGAAGTGCCTGAACAGATAAGGTTCGTTCTCGGAACGACTTGCTTTCCTATATAATCCGTCCTCTTGTCTTCGGTGATTTTTTGGGTTGGGAACAGCACAATTCTTTATTTGAATTTCCACAAAAATATGTAGAGAGGAATTGGGTTGATCTTGATCCTTTTTTGGTACTTCGTCCTAAAAAACATTTTCCTAGAGCCTGTGAAGTGCCTGAACAGATAATGTTCGTTCTCGGAACGACTTGCTCTCCTAATCCGTCCTACTTCCTTCGCTGATTTCGGAACGATAAGACCTCCATTGTTACAGTTCCACCTATCAAACCTCTTGAAAAAAAATGCTCCTTTCCTGTTTTTTACTCTTGTTTGACAGGTAGAAAGCAAAGTGAAAAAAATTCCATTATAGGATTTTCATTTCCACTCCTGCATACCAAAATGCCTTGAATTGAAAAATGCGTCTTAATTTGAAGAATTCCAGGAAAATTTTCATTTTCGCGTTTCCCTCCCTTCTCCTCTCTCTGTCTCTCTATGTGTCATTCCCTCTCTCTCTCCCTCTCCCTATCTCTCTCTCTCCCTCTCCCTCTCTCTCTCTATATATATCTCTCCTTCTCTTTCTCTCTCGTTATTTTAGGTAGAGTATTTATTTTGACTGCATGCATGTTAACATGTCAGACATGCCACGTGTGTTGAGAATGTAAATAATCATTATTTTGACTTTTGATATGCACGAGAATGCATAAACCAACGGGAAAAGGGCAGTGGCGTAGCGTGTATGTATGGCGGCCATACAACTCAAAAGTTCACTCTAATGCCCATAAATATTAATGGCATGTACTGTGATGGGACTTGGTAGAACTGTGCATGAGCCCTACACGTCCTACACTTGAATTTAGACCACGCTACGCCACTGGAAAAGGGGGATCGTTTTCGAGGGTACCTAACTATAACTGCTATCGTCCCGAAAAAGATAAGAAAAATAGGATAGACGAAATACAGGCTGAAATATTGATTTTTTTTTTCTTCTCGATAAGGCCTTTCGTGTTGGTAAATGTCATTCGAGCCGTTATTGATGTGTCTACTTTTGATTCTTGTTACAGATTTCAAATTGAATGAGCAACATCTCACAGAATTCCACAGTTCTAAAGGTAAGTGTTAGATAATAAAAGCATATCATAATAAAAGCACAGACAATCCAAATAAAGCCCTACTTATACTTATTAAGAAACGCAAATGAATATCAACAGACCACATGATCTGCACAGA
>NW_007390206.1:0-1424 GCF_000475195.1 Diaphorina citri | reverse complement strand
CACACAGAGTGTATGTATGTAGGGAGGAAGAGGAAAAGAAGAAAGATGAGGAAAGGGAGGAAAGAATGGGAGGAGGGGAGGGAGAATAGGGAGAGGGAGAGAAAGGAAAGAATTGAGTGAGAAAATATGAGAGGGATGTGTGTGGTGTGATGGGTGGGTGTGGTGGTCCCGTACAAAGGACAGGTCAACCACTAGTGGGTACATACTTTGACAATAAAGTAACGATTTGTCGAAAACCGAATGGAAGTTCGATTCCCAGAATCGAAAAAAAATCACTAACAGTTAATTGCAATTTGTCTTCCTCTGATTTAGGTGAGTTGCGCACCAACTGTTCTAGAGGATGATGTCAGTCAACCACTAGTGGGTACATACTTTGATAATAAAGTAACGATTTGTCGAAAACCGAATGGAAGTTCGATTCCCAGAATCGAAAAAAAAATCACTACAGTTAATTGCAATTTGTTTTCCTCTTATTTAGGTGAGTTGCGCATCAACTGTTCTAGAGGATGATGTCAGCGTGGAAATGCGTTGCAACTGTTGCAGGTTGCAATACGAAACACTTAAACACAATGCAAGTGCAAGCTTGGGTCAGATAGGTACATGGAAACTAATAGTCAAGAATATCTAATCAAGATAGAGGATAGTATCAAGATGGTCTTCCCGCCTCTAGTACCTATTAACACTTCTGAACAGGGCTGGAAACAACCAGCTTTTTTATTAACTGCTACAATGCAAGTGCAAGCTTGGGTCAGATAGGTACATGGAAACTAATAGTCAAGAATATCTAATCAAGATAGAGGATAGTATCAAGATGATCTTCCCGCCTCTAGTACCTAGGTATTAACACTTCTGAACAGGGCTGGAAACAACCAGCTTTTTTATCAACTGCTTTTTTATGATCTTTAACGGTAGATCTTACCAGAAAGGTTTAGTAACCCAGACTCCAGAGTTTAAGACATACTGGCCTGATGTATAAATCAAATGGGTTACGTGAAAGAAAACACTCTGTTAACTCTCAGAGTTAAGATCGGCCATAGAAAAACTACCAGCCAACCCTGAATCAAACCATTTCTGAAGTTGTGAAAAAAACTAGAAAAATCTTGGCCACAGCTACCACACAATCATGTGTAATCAATTTTCAACATTGTTAGCGAGTGACCAATCAAAGTTCCGAGAGTGCGCTTCAATGATATGGATGCCATAGTGACTGTGTTGTAGACCAGTCAACACTGAGATTACGGATTACAATGTTCTGAGTAATACAAAGTAACTCATCAATACCAAGTAAGGTTCGTTCCTGCTTTCTCCTATCCTGTCTTCCTTCTCTCGTCGATTTCGGGACGATAAGACCTTAGCAGTTACAGTTCCCTCTATTAAACCTCTTAAAAAAAAAAAAAAAAAAAAAAAAAAAAAAAAAAAACCCC
>NW_007390205.1:0-1424 GCF_000475195.1 Diaphorina citri | reverse complement strand
GTCATTACTACAAACAGAGGTAGAAAGAGAGAGAAAACAACCGTCATTACATCAAACAGAGGTAGAAAGAGAGAGAAATATAATGGAAATGGACTCAGGTTGAAAACCTATAAAGGAGGAATTGGGACATTTCAAAGTTTTGAAGCCGCTGATAGTCTAGCTTATGCGAATTTTGATAGCGAAAAATTGAAATTTGTCAAGCACATAGCTTAGGATGTAAATTCCCTTATCATCAACGGTTTTAGACGTGTTGTTCCGTCACAAAATTCCCACCGATGCTATGTGATGATGACGATGATGGATGATAATTGATAATGATTGGTAGATTGGTGCAACTGGAGATCGATTATGAGTAAATTACACATCCATCAGCATGAGCAAAGTGTGCTAACAAGCAGACCAAATGTCTGGCACGTTACAGCCATGTCTAGACTCCTAGACTAAACCAAAACAAAACAGCTCAGCCACGTCCATTAGGTGTCAGCAAAATTACAGGCTAAATCATAATCATACAGTAGGTATGTAACAATATATGGTGTCTCCATTGAGAGAAGAGGGTTTTTAGCATCTCCACCAAATTTTGAGAATTTAACAAAAGAAAGTATGAGGGTTGTTAGTTTCTACTTTGTAGGTATAAGATGCTAATTTATCCACTTTACGTGTAAATCAGGGGATTGATTCTAACATCTTTGACCGATCTTAGGTAAGTGTTAAAATCTGGTTAATTATTCACAGGCAAAACCTTTAGATTTACATAGACCAATGTATGAGTGTAAGAACGGAGTTTATAGTCATTGCAGTTTAAAAAGAACGACAGGAAGACCATATCCTTCAGATCACTATGAATAATTTTATTCTAGCATGGATTGGCCATAATATCTAGGAACTAGGCGAATGTGTTTGTTTGCTTTCTTCGGCCATCATTCTATGGAGCTGTTGAATTTTCTCTAGCAGGCCATAATATCTAGGAACTAGGCGAATGTGTTTGTTTGCTTTCTTCGGCCATCATTCTATGGAGCTGTTGAATTTTCTCTAGCAGTAGGTACATACCTATGTATATTGTATAGGTATATCAGATGAACTATTACAATAGATTGAACTTGAACGTATGAGCTGAGTTCATTGTGATGTCTATTGTTACTTGTAGCATATCACACATCACACAATAGCATTCTATTATGATACATGGGTTGAGTATTGAGCTGCTGCTGCTGCTGCTGCTGCTGCTGTAGATTGAACTTGAACGTATGAGCTGAGTTCATTGTGATGTCTATTGTTACTTGTAGCATATCACAATAGCGTTCTATTATGATACATAGGTTGAGTATTGAGCTGCTGCTGCTGCTGTGTTCATTCAATATCAGTAGTCAATACTACTTACTAGTGCCTTATAGTGTTCTATGAGGATTGCCATCAGTATTACC
>NW_007390204.1:0-1425 GCF_000475195.1 Diaphorina citri | reverse complement strand
AAAAAAAAAAACATAAGCATGGTTTGTTTATTTTCTCTTGGGTCGTTACTAGGTGAGGGTCGATGGTAGGTTCTCCGTTGTGGTCACCTACTTAGGAGTATGAGAAGTCTGTATCAATTTTATAGGTTTAGATTTTCAGACGCCATCGCCCGACTACGCCTCCAATGGGTCCCATGTAAATATGTATATCTATCTACATAATTCTTAATGTAAATAGCTACATAATTCTGTATAAGTAGCGGATAAGAGGTAGAAAAAAATGTCAAATAGGTAGAAAACGTACCTACCTTTACCTATCAGAGGAATATTACAAAATGAAATTGTGACATGCAACGTAAAATGACATCATGACATAATGTGAACTGCTCCGTGTATACCTGTATACCATCCTTGTTATTTGTCTCTCTCTCTCTCTTTCTTCCCCTCTTCCCCTTTACATCTCTTTCTCTTTTTTTTCTCTCTCTCTTTCTTCCTCTCTCCCTTTATTTATTTCTCTCTCTCTCTCTATCTTTCTCTTTCTCTGTCCTTCTTTCTCTTCCTTTCTCTTTTTTTTTTTCTTTCTTTATCTACTTTTTCTCTTTCCACCTAATATCTCTCATATGCTCCCACTCTCCCTCTCTCTCTCTCTCCCTGTCTCTCTCTCATTTCTGTCTTCATCTCTCTTTGACTGACTTTGGCTCTTTTTCTTTCTCAGTCCCTCCCCCCCCCTCTCTCTCTCTCTCTCTTTCCTCCTACAATACGTAGCTCGGTATTAGATTGTTCGCCGGTTTACTCAAATAAGAACTTACTTCAAATCTGCTGACAAAAGAAAGCTAGCTTACATTGGAGAAGTTAGCTTACACAAAAGAGGTAAAAGCTTACACTCGCTTGTAGATGTGAGATGATGATTTAGTTAGGTCATGAATGAAAAGACAAGACTCTTTTACTCAGAGAGAGAGAGAGAGAGAGAGAGAGAGAGAGATAGAGAGAGATAGAGAGAGAGAGATAAAGCAATAAAAGTAAAGAGAGGAGGGAAAGAGAGAGATAGGTACCTATACATACTACAAAGAGAGTGAAAGAAAGGAGAGATAACGATAAAGATGAGATAGATAAGGTCTCTCTCTCTCTCTCTTACAACAATAAGTATAGGTAGTGTTTGATTTAGACCAGTGTTTCCCAAACTAGGGTCCGTGGACCCCAAGGGGGCCATAAAGGCCTTCATGACCCCCGGGAAGATGACATAAAATACAGTAAAGGGGCCACGCACCGTTCACAATTAAAATAAAAAGAGGCCACGAAGGAAAAAGTTTGGGAACTGCTGATTTATATTGTCAGGTTGGAATAAGATTTCCCATTATTACGTGGAAACAAGACGCTCACTTATAATTGTCAGTTGACCTCTATGGTCGATCTTGATAATAAATCCAAACCTTATAAATACTGCAC
>NW_007390203.1:0-1425 GCF_000475195.1 Diaphorina citri | reverse complement strand
ATGATGCTTATTTGAGTGTTCTTTTACCCTAACTTTTACAATATCTCTAACCGTTTGTCGCTATAGCTGAAAACCGCCGAAAAGCGGTCGAAATCTGTCCAAAAGCGGTCAAAATACCGCCAAGCGCAGCAACCATCTCAACCAAACGTTTTGTGTCGCCCTTGTCAAATTTGACATCTACATACCAAATTTCAACTCTCTAGCTCTTACCGTTCTCGAGATATTTTGTTTACAGACAGACAGACAGACACACGGACACACAGGCAGACACACTCACAACTTTGGATTTAGGCTCTAGGGACCTCAAAACGTATTTTGACACTAAAAACTGACCATCGAAAATTTGACCCGATTACCTGACTTTCCTTCCTATAGGATAAGGAAAGTAAAAAGGAGAACAGATAATATTTACCTCCTGAACTATTTTACCTATCGAAAGTACTGATAAATTAATAACTTCAATAAAAATCGGAAAGGTACCTAACACATCAGTAGGTATACCTTACGCACTAAAAGTAGATACCTACCTAAGTGTAAAATACATAAATAGATACCTACCTAAGTAGGAATTTTACAGTATTTATGTAGTTTATAGTAGGTATAAATTTTTGCAAACAAAAAAAAATCGTTTTAAATTTTCAAAATTGGAAAACACGGCAAAAGTTGAACAACAGTCGGGCGGAGCACAAGTGAGTCTGGTTGAAATCTGAACAGTGTGTGTGTGCACTGTTGGAAATTTTTCTATGTACAAAGTCTCACTATTGGAGGGGAAACGCATTTCGAGGGGAGGATAATGATGATGACGAATTAACCCAAAACATTTTCAAAATTGGAAAACACGGCAAAAGTTGAACAACAGTCGGGCGGAGCACAAGTGAGTCTGGTTGAAATCTGAACAGTGTGTGTGCACTGTTGGAAATTTTTCTATGTACAAAGTCTCACTATTGGAGGGGAAACGCATTTCGAGGGGAGGATAATGATGATGACGAATTAACCCAAACACGTCCATCGTCCATGTTCCAGAAAAAAGGGTTCTGAAGCCAGCCGAGTTACATAGCTTGGAGGGTACCTAACACGTAGCTACCTATGCCTTGTGAGCGCTAGGTGTCGGGTTCGATTCCCCCCGGGGCCGGATTTTATCCTGAATGGGTAAAATCCGGACGAAAAGACTCCGTCGGCGTCAATATAGTTCCCTCTATTAAACCTCTTAAAAAAAAAAATGTTGCTTTAAGACCGAACGACCTAATGTCCGTAGTAATGACCTAATGTCCGTACTACGCTCCATAAAAGGGGGAAATTTTACTTCCAGGCAAATGATCCCAAGGTACAGGGATACGTTTCTGAAACCAACTTCACAAAATTGCATTACACATTTGAAAAAAAAAAAAAAAAAAAAAAAAAAAAAAAAAAAAAAAAAAAAAAAAA
>NW_007390202.1:0-1425 GCF_000475195.1 Diaphorina citri | reverse complement strand
CTGTTTTTCCTTTCACCTATTGATTTTAATTTGTTTTACCAAGTGTTGTGTCCACCCTTAAAAGTTCTAACTTTTTAAGATTCTATCTGGAAGGGATAAGGTTCGTTCTCGGAACGGCTGGCTTTGTCCTATCCTGTTTTCCTTCTCTCTTCGATTTCGGGACGATAAGACCTCAGTAGTGTTACAGTTCCCTATATCAAACCTCTTTTTTTATATTTTGGCCAACACCTGAGAGCAGCCGCACGCGTTTCGTTCTTATTGGAACTCATCAGTTAGACATAGCTCTCAGGTGCTGGCCAGGAATTTGGAAGTGTTATTTATACTTCAGAGATGGAAATTGTGGAGAAACGAGAACCTGCGTTTTCTATGTAAGATTATATTTGTGTTGAGTGTTGTTGTGAGCGCCACAATATCATTTGAAATGTATTAATTTGATAATTCCTTTAATCGCAGCATCCACAAACAGGGCTAACAGCTCTGATGGTAGCTGCCCTACACGGTATGGTAGACATCGCAGAGCAGCTGTTGTGTTTGGGGGCGAACGCGACCCTGCGCGCCGGGGACGGAAAAACAGCGCTGGATTACGCCGCGGTCCATCAGAACGCGGAAGCAATGGAGCTCATTCAAGCTTATTTGTAAGTTTGTTTGTTTGTTTTATGTTAAAGAGGAGGGCGTGGGTTCAATCCCATCCGAGGTATGGAATTTTATCCTCCATATCATTAAAATTTCACATATGTATTTATTAAACTCAAATGTATCAATAAAGAATGGTTTTTTAAATGCTTTTTAAAATGGATTTTCATACAATAAGCCCTTGTAACCCTTGTACAAAAATTATGTGTTTTACTAAAATTAAGTGAGAAAAATACAGAAAAATTAAGCAGCAAGTCCAGGAAGTCAATGAAACTGGGCCCAATAAGAGCAATTACATAACCTTAGGCTAAAATTCTTCTACTGACCACTGAGAAAACTATAGCCAAAATGTACTGACAAGTGATTTTTCACTAAATTTAGTGAATTGTTGGCAAATCTAGTGATTTAGTGATTTGAGGTCGAAATCTAGTGATTTTTGAAAGAAATGTAATTTCATTGCAAAATTGCTCTTAAAGCTGAAAAAATAGACTATTTTTTTTAAAAAACCTACAATTTGCCCCTTCAAATTAGTCACGTATGCAATATGCACTGCTTAAAATTTAGTGAAAGCGCTATAGTTGCCTTCACACATTTTTTTTTTTTTTTTCTTTCAAAACCAGCGGCGATTGCACCTTGAGGTCGTGGTTATGTACCTACCGGGTTGAGATAGGCAAGGTTGGTAAGCTTGCCTTGTTTTTAAGTTACCACTCCCATCTCCCATGCCAAACTGTAGAAACAATATCTTCTCTCACCTAGTACTGTCTGTCTCAGCTCAACCCGGCACATAACCAC
>NW_007390201.1:0-1425 GCF_000475195.1 Diaphorina citri | reverse complement strand
CCACATAGAATAGCTCTCCTAGAAGCTAATCCTGACCAGGATTAAATGATAATCCGAGTTTAAAATTCGGCCCTTAATCACTAGTTTATAGTTCGTCACCTTTTCCGTCTCTCTCCCCTCGCCAGGTACTACGACAGTCGCGACTTTCGGAACTCGAACAGTAAGCTGAACGAGACCAGTGGCGGATGGTCGAATCAGAGCCGGGGTGCCTACTCGTCTTCTAATTCTCCGGTGCGATATAATCAGAGCAGTGGCGGATATAGAGGTGGCGGCAAGGGCGGCAATCAGCAGAGAAGACTGAGGTAAGAGAGGTAGGGGGTCGAATATTAAAAAAATCTGGTGTGAACGTCACACGACTTTCCTTATCCCATTGAATGATGCTTATTTGGGTGTTCTTCTATTGCTATTATATTACTTTCTTTCCTATAGCATAAAAAAAAAATTCATTATGTCAAGTACCTACTATGTATGTATAGGATCGAACTCAGAATAGTGAGAAAATATTGGAATCGATTTTTGAAACCATCAGATGGGTGAAAAATTGGAAATATTCGATTTGAGATCTGGTCCCCTGATTCTAAAAAAAAGGAATTTTCGGCAAATGTCTTGAAAACGGGTTGCCTGGAAGGAACTGACAATAAGCGCCAACTCTATTAAGCAGGAATAGGCTAGTAAGAAGAAGAGTCCTGAAAACGGTAAAATCGGAGTTCATCCCAACTATGCATGTACGTATCTAATCAGTATATTGTTGACAATGTTGTTTGGTTGTTTTTCTTTATAATTATATTTTTCTTTTTTACTGAATTGTTATATTGCTGTTGTTTGTTATATTGTTATACTTATATACTGAATTCTTATATTACTGAATTGTTAGTTGTATGTATTATTCTTTAACCCATCAAATATACGAGACCTTGTTTAGACTGCTGGGGTAAAGGGACTTTTCAGTCCTTTTCGGGCAGGATAAACAAGGTATATTCTATTCTATTCTATAAAATAACAGTTGCATTTTCATGTGATTTTCTCACGATATTTTCATTATTTATTTTTCTTTCTCTCAGATTCGTTGAGAACAAGACCCACTACAACAATCACCATGGTAACGGCTACAACAACAACAATCGAAACTGGACGTCTAATCATTCTCGGGACGGCCAGAACTACACACGGGGGTACTACTACAACAATCATCACAACTACAACAATAACAGGAACTACAACAAACATCCTAATAATAATGGTGAGTACCCTTGGAAAGCATAATTAAGTGACTGGGTTCTGGAACTCTAAAGGTGTGTCGTCGATGGGCATCAAGGTGCGTGAATCTAGGATCTACGATATATTGCCAACGCAGTGTGGACGGTTCAGTCGACATCGATCGACGGCCAGTCGCCTATGTGTGGACACACCTTAAGATTTAGGCCT
>NW_007390200.1:0-1425 GCF_000475195.1 Diaphorina citri | reverse complement strand
TGACGCCCAGGTGGGGTAGACCTCTGGAAATTGAAAACAGAGAGAGGGAAAATTAAAAAATAAATAAATATAACAACAAAAATTCCAACCCACCTTACTTAAGGTTAAAGAGGAACAAGGAACAAAAGAAACCTAAAAAGTAGGCGAAACTCGAGTCAAGTGGAAGACAATAAAACAAGTATTCATAAACATATAAACGGTAAGAAATAATCTTAGGAACATTGTTTGTTCCCGGAGCTAGGTACTTTCTGCCGTTCTTAGGATTGTATGAATGTGATCATAAAGGCCACAATACAAAATAGACCCTTGAGTTGAAGGTAAACACAAGGCGAGGTTTATGCTGGAGGCGTTCTCTACCACCTAACCCTTAGGGCTCCATTATTGTGTGGTGAAATTCTCAAATATATGAGGATACAATTTTATGCAGGATTTTGATCACGACTTCCCCAGTAACTATCACAAGGATGTTGATCTAAATGAGGACTACCATGGGAAATATTCTCCTAATACTTTCCATAAGGATATAAATGTTGATCATCATGATATAGACGTTGATCCAAAAGATATACAATTATACATGTAGATGTTGATCCAAAGGATGTTGATTTACATGGGGGCTTGCATACGAAATATATTCCTAATACTTTTCGTAAGGATATAAATGTTGATCATCATGATATGGACGTTGATCCAAAAGATATACATGTAGATGTTGATCCAAAGGATGTTGATTTACATGGGGGCTTGCATACGAAATATACTCCTAATACTTTTCGTAAGGATATAAATGTTGACCATCATGATATAAACGTTGATCCAAAAGATATACATGTTGATCCTAAGGATATAGATGTTGATGTAGATGTTAAACATGATATTGATAATGATGAAGATCATACCGTAGAAGATGTTAATGATCATCATGATTTTCGTTTGGTCGACTAGGTAACCAATAACAATGTACATAACAATTTTTTAAATGGACAATAATTTAAATAAATGAGAATATGGAATCTTAGAAGGCTTTGTTTATTTCCCCGCCTCGGTGGTGTAGAGGTCAAGGCGTTCGCCTGGTAAACAGGAGGGCGTGGGTTCAATCCCTTGGTGGTGTAGTGGTCAAGGCGCTCGCCTGGTAAACAGGAGGGCGTGGGTTCAATCCCAGCCGAGGTATGGAATTTTATCCTCAATATAATTTGAGAATTTGACCACAATAATAGTAGTAGCCTACTGCTGGAGTAAAGGGACTATTCAGTCCTATTCGAGCAGTATAAATAAGCACTATTATTATTATTATTTCCCCCTCCTTTTCAAGGTTTTCTTATGACCTGGACCATTTGAAATCAACCAATTAGATGTCTTAATCTAAGATTTATAGGTACTGTGTTGTTTTGACAACCTTAATTTAGGACCGTCCGTCAGTAAATG
>NW_007390199.1:0-1426 GCF_000475195.1 Diaphorina citri | reverse complement strand
ATAATAATCATAATGGTAATAATAATAATTGTTGTATCCATGACAACCACAATTCAATACTTCAATCGATGGTGCTGGCCAAGAATTTGGAAGTGTTATTTATACTTCAGAGATGGAAATTGTGGAGAAACGAGAACCTGCGTTTTCTATCTAAGATTTTATTTGTGTTGTGAGCGCCACAATAATAATAATAATCATAATGGTAATAATAATAATTGTTGTATCCATGACAACCACAATTCAATACTTCAATCGATTTTTTTTTAAGAGGTTTGACAGAAGGAACTGTAACTGCTATGGTCTTATCGTCTGAAATCGAAGAGAGAAGGAAGACAGGATAGGAGAAAGCCAGCCGTTCCGAGAACGAACATTATCCCATCAGGATAAAAAAAAAAAACACATGTATTTTTTTGTTAAGAGGTTTGACAGAGGGAACTGTAACTGCTATGGTCTTATCGTCCCAAAATCAAGAGAGAAGGAATTTTTTTAAAGAGGTTTAACAGAGGGAACTGTAACTGCTATGGTCTTATCGTCCCGAAATCGAAGAGAGAAGGAAGAGAGGGATAGGAGAAAGCCAGCCGTTCCGAGAACGAACATTATCCCATCAGGATAAAATCCGCCCCGGGCGGGAATCGAACCATTTTAAAGAGGTTTGACAGAGGGAACTGTAACTGCTATGGTCTTATCGTCCCGAAATCGAAGAGAGAAGGAAGCCAGGTGGAAGAAAGCAGAGGGAACTGTAACTGCTAGTTATCGTCCCGAAATCGAAGAGAGAAGGAAGACAGGATAGGAGAAAGCCTACGATGGGAACTGTAACTGCTATGGTCTTATCGTCCCGAAATCGAAGAGAGAAGGAAGACAGGATAGGAGAAAGCCAGCCTCCGTAACTGTACTTTTTTAAGCGAATGCAAATATCAAGTTTTTTTTTAAAGAGGTTTGACAGAGGGAACTGTGACTGCTAGAGAAATCGAAGAGAGAAGGAAGACAGGATAGGAGAAAGCCAGCCGTTCCGAGAACGAACATTATCCCATCAGGATAAAACCCGCCCCGGGCGGGAATCGAACCCGCGGCCTAGCGCTTACAAGGCAGACGCACTACCAACTAAGCTAAGTAGGCTGGCTACTTCAATCGATGTTGTAAGATTTTTCCAGTCCAGTTTCAATTGCATTTTTCGACTCAATATAAAATGTTCTCTTCCCACATAGCTTTTTCCTGTCAAACCCTTACACTCGTCTTCTCATTTCAATACACATTAAATTCATAAAAGTTGGCGACGAGGATGGGATAGAGTCCAAGTGAGACTGAATGATAACTGTTGCTTATCCCCTTCGAATGGGACGTCCAGTATCACTCTTTACTTGCTTGCCAGTTTTTTATCTTACTTAGTGAATGAAAAGAGATTGAACTTGTGTAATACAAAGGAAAT
>NW_007390198.1:0-1426 GCF_000475195.1 Diaphorina citri | reverse complement strand
GTACCTACTTGCGTATGTTTAATTTCACACGTGAGACCATTAATTACCTATGATGGATATAACTCTTATCTTTATACTCATAGGCTTTGCGAAAAAGAAGTTTTAAAATATACAAAATTAGGAAACCCTACCCAGGTAAATGTAGGTATTATACACATTACACACGTCATTGTAGGTGTACGATGTTTATAGGCAAGTAGGTACATACATAATTATCTGTTAGATTTGATGGTCTAATACCTTCACATATTGAATACTTAAAATATAAAAAATGGTAGGTAATATTGAGCTGTAACCTACTCATTATGAACGTAGGTAAGGCTAAGCTATGCAAATAATATGCAATAGAGCAGTTGTAAATAGGTGAGGAAGTTGATATGAAGGTGATAGATTAGAAAAAACGCTTGCCAAATTTTACGATCCGGAAAAAACATCGATAAAATTCAACTTGTGCTTATTTTTTGTCCAAGCAAAGAAAATCGTAATGATTTCAAATGTTTGGGGCTCTAATGGGTTATTTCCTTTACTATTGGGAATTTATGAGGGAAGAAGATGAAAGAAAAGACCTTTACGTTGAAAGTTTCTCCAAGGTATACTAGGTAACTAGGTTATCAACAGCTTTTATTAATAGGTTAGTTGCGCTTACTTGGGTGATGTTTCAGTCAATGGAGCAGGAAAAATGAGGACTAACGGAATCCCTATATCACCAAAGATTGGAAAATAGATCAGTTGCGCTTACTTGGGTGATGTTTCAAAGTCATAGAGCAGGAAAAATAAGGACTAACGGAATTTTCTTCTACGACTTCTAGATCCCGAGATAAATCGATTAAAAAAATGCCGGTAAATCGTGAACTTTGACGTCACGGCGTACGCTCCCGTAGGCAATGACGTCACATCAAAATATTCCGAGCAAAGCTCCCAGTTATTTTTTCGGAGTTTTGACCTCAGATTTGGATTTTTTCTAAATTTTCTTTCTTTTTCTTCTACGACTTCTAGATCCCGAGATAAATCGATTAAAAAAATGCCGGTAAATCGTGAACTTTGACGTCACGGCGTATATACGCTCCCGTAGGCAATGACGTCACATCAAAATATCCCGAGCAAAGCTCCCAGTTATTTTTTCGGAGTTTTGACCTCAGATTTGGATTTTTTCTAACTTTTTACATAGGAATCGACCATTTATTCATACCTAATTTTTACCCATTTGCAACTGCTCCATTCTTATATCAAGCTTGTACCTACCTACTTGCTACCGAGACTAACATTACCTATTATGTATCTATGTAGGTACCTAAAAAAAAAATTGCCTTGAAATTTTTTGTACCTATGTAGGTACTTGATAGTACAGTCAATAGAAGGAAAAAATTTAGTATCTTCCTAGGTAGGTAAATCGAAAAAAAAAAAAAAAAAATTGTGAGTTTTTTGG
>NW_007390197.1:0-1426 GCF_000475195.1 Diaphorina citri | reverse complement strand
CCGGTGGTACGCGTACCACTGGTGGTACGCGGATACATTTTAGGTGGTACGCAGTCATATATTGTGTTATTCCCTTTGTAATGCTTTGTAATCCCTCGGGAGCGTGAATCTTCTGCAGCTCTAATATACCCACCATCTTGTAATTGTTTTTACGCCGGTTTCAGATAAGGTGTAGGGATCCTGTGATTCAGGTATCTGTACTTCGTAGATTCGTGTTAAGCTTAACTCATCCTTTGGGGCAGTTGCCCCTACAGCTAAGCCTCAGAGTGGGCTTTTTGTGTATGGGTATCTCTACTTACTTAATATCTAGGTATTTCAGTAGGTATAGATTAGCTTCACATGTATTTACGAATGCTTTTACATTTTTGTAGGTAGGTCAAATAAAAGACTTATAATGTGGAGAAAACTGGAATAATTCCCATCATGTCGCATTCATCATAATTTTTTTGAGGCAATGTGGTCCGATTCTAACAAAAATTCTTTAATTTAAATAATTATGACACTAAAAGCCGTTCAAATCCATCTCAGAAAAGAGTCACAGAAAACCCTGAATAAATTACATCTCCTCCATTCTATCTCTTGCCATTGTAGGTACATCACACTCTTTTTTTACGAAACCCACTCCTCTCCTCTACGAAACCCAAAAAGAGAAGCGGTCTCTTTACAATAGAAAACGCGAAAAAAAACTCCTCTCTACACAAACACAAAAGTCAACAAAATGAAAAGTCAGAAAAATCTACAATTGTGATGACGAAAGAATAAGATCTCAACACTAATGTGACAGCTGGAAATAAAAGTTAATTATATTTTGAAAGACTTTTGGAAATTCCTTCTGGTTGACATGCTTCGGACAGAACGATTTTTTTAAATCGAGTTTTTAGTTCGAGATTCGATTAGGTGTTCAACAGCGTGGAAAGTAGGATGCATTTTTAATGTGGGGCAGACTGAGAGGCACGCTTATAACTGTTTCAATGTGTAGGTACTTCTGTTACACTTATCCAGAGGTAATACTGCTCAATTGTTTTCTATTCTATTGTTCGAAAGGGAATAATTTGATCAAATCGGCAGGTTTTTTAGTTCAACTTATGTATTTTGAACACATAGGAATTTTTTCAAGATGAAAGCTTTTCGATATTGCAGTTGTGTTGATGTTGAAATCAATGGAGATGGTTGATTCCTTAATTTATGGTGCATTCCTACTATACATAATTATTTGATACTTAAGTACAAAGGTACTTTTCTATTTTCTGTATTGTTTGTGTACCTACAGGTATTATATATTTTTCCAAAGATAGGGTTTTACTTCTTCAGTTTATTATTATTATTAATTATTATTATTATTATTATTATTATTATTATTATTATTATTATTATTATTATTATTACCTATTAAATAATATCTAAGTAAGTAGGTACCTACCTACGT
>NW_007390196.1:0-1426 GCF_000475195.1 Diaphorina citri | reverse complement strand
TTTCCTCCTTCTTTATTAATATATTTATTTTCCAATTTATATTCAGATACCCGTCCTATTTATTCGTCTCCATACTTACTCATAAATATTTACCTATATTTATTCCTCTTCATTTTTATTCTAATTTATTTATGTAGTATTTATTCATTCATTTATATTTACCTATTTATTCCTCTCCATATGCTTATTTATGTCTTTATTTATTAATATTAAAGCAAAATATATTTACCCATAGGAATATTTTTACCTATTTATTTCTCTCCATATACCTATTATGTATTTAATAAATCATATTTACTTATTTATTCCTCTCCATATGCTTATTTATGTATTCATTTATTAATATTAAAGGAAAATATATTTACCTATTTATTTCTCTCCATATACCTATTTATGTATTTATTAATTTATATTTACTTTTCCATCATTCACACTCATACCTCATTGTTCCCGTTTACCTCTCGAAATGAGATTCCAAGTACCCACTCTATTCACATCAATTCTAGTGATGGGTTTCATTATGAGAGGAGATGCTTTTATAATGATGGATGGGCGTTATTAACTCAGATTCTATTAGCCCATTTTCTGGTGCTTATTGAAGTTTTTCGAAGCTCCCCGCAAGGGTCGCCTGGGAGCCCCTTGGTTCAATAATGGATTTACAAGGGGTGAATACTCGTAATTAGAGACGGTGCCCTCCAAATGTTCTGGCAGGGCTGAAATGAGCTTGACTGAGCCCATTAATTGCAGGTTTACTGACTAATATTATTCACTGAATATGTATGAATCTTACATATTCTGGAGAGTTCATTGCAACAGTTAATACATTAATCACACTTTTTTATTTATTTTTAATTGTACTATCTGTAAAACGTTTCGTTTTCGTAACCTTCGGTCTGGTGCTTATTGAAGTTTTTCGAAGCTCCCCGCAAGGGTCGCCTGGGAGCCCCTTGGTTCAATAATGGATTTACAAGGGGTGAATATTCGTAATTAGAGACGGTGCCCCCCAAATGTTCTGGCAGGGCTGAAATATGCTTGACTGAGCCCATTAATTGCAGGTTAACTGAATAATACTATTCACTGAATACGTATGAATCTTGCATATTCTGGAGAGTTCATTGCAACGGTCAATACATTAATTAGACTTTTTTTTATTTATTTTTAATTGTACTATTTGTAAAACGTTTCGTTTTCGTAACCTTCGGTCTTCACGTGTTATTCCGTCTTTTTTCTGTGTTACTATTACTGTCTACCGCGGCTGTTCTACTACCTAACCTCTTCTGGACTTTCAACATAGCAACAAGTGTCCATGATAAAATAAATTAAGTCTAATTAGGTACTAAATATGTACTTACCCATCTATTAGAGGAACCTCAGTGAGTAGTCTTTTGACAATGTCTGTCCTGGATAAGCTCTCCGGAGAGCGGGC
>NW_007390195.1:0-1426 GCF_000475195.1 Diaphorina citri | reverse complement strand
GGACACAGGAGTAACCAGAAGTTAAACACGGCCAGGTAGGAGAACGTGAGAAACCTGGAATCGTCGGAGAAGCAGAATTGACGGAACACCCTATTAATCTTCTTATTGTACGAACCAAGTGCGTTACAAAGTCTTGACAAGTTGACACTCTGCGATTTTGCCAAAGCAAAGCACAGATTTCCTAGAAAATTTGAATTAGCAAATTGTATGAACGCCGTGATATTATTTAACTATGCAATCTGCAGACGTGTAAAAATTAGTGGAGATGCCAAATGTTAATACACCGATTTTGAACATAATATTAAAATTAAATGTAAAAAAAGCCAGTCTGGTTAGATTGGTTGGTAGCGCGTCTGCCTTGTATGCGCTAGGTCACAGGTTCGATTACCGCCCGGGGTGGATTTTATCATGGACGGATAATGGTCGGGAGATTGCCTGATGATGAGAGAGAGAGACTTTTAACACATTTAAGAGAGAATTCAACAAGGATAGATACCTAGTAAAAACAAGAGGAAACACCACTATTGAGTACACAAAATCTTCTTTCCCTCCTTCTGTCCTTCCCTATATTTCTCTCTCCTTTTCGCTTGGAGGAACTGTTCTTTCTTTCTCTTTCTCTCTTAATCCTTCTCTCTCTCTCTCTCTCTCTCTCTCTCTCTCCTAAGGAAACTTTTCACTCTTTTATCTTGAAGCAGGAAATATGACCTGGTAGAAACGTTATCATATTGCATACTAGTTTCCGGAGAAGATAAGAAAAGGAGAGAGATAAATAGAGAAGAAAGAAAAAGAGATAGGGTGTGAGTGAAAGAGATAGACGAAGAAGATAATGGGAGAGAGAGAGAGAAAACAGGGGAAGGTAGAAAGAAACATGAAGAAGAGCGAGGAAGAGGAATGAAAAAGAGAACGAGAGAGAGAGAGAGAAAGGAGGGAAGGGAAAATAATGCATTTTCCTCTACTTCTTCTTCCTCTACTTCTTCTTCTTCTTCCTCCTCTTCTTGAATAGCAAATCTCCAAAGCAAAGTCGGTCCCTCTTTTCCCTCTCTCTATGTGGCTTAATACTAATTTTACTAGAGTTACTTTCAATCTTACTAAACAAAGAGTTATTAAATAGAGAGAGAGAAATAAAATACCAAAGAAATAAGAAGAAGAGGATACAGAGAGAGAGAGAGAGAGACAGAGAGAGAGAGAGGGGAAGAAAAGAACAGATCGTTGAAAAGTGCTTACAAAATGGAGTATTTAAAGAACAAAGAGAAGGAACAAACGTAATTGAGTAGTAATTAGGTCCTTTTATGGAAATTGAAATGGCTAGATCTAAATGAAATTAGGAAGGGGGGGAAATCAAATCGATTTTTCCCTTTTTTTTTCGGAAAGAAAGGTAAATTTCCAACATTCTTTCCGATTTTTTTTTTTTTTTTTTTTTTCATGG
>NW_007390194.1:0-1426 GCF_000475195.1 Diaphorina citri | reverse complement strand
CATTTTGTCTCTTGGTCTGATGATTTCCCATGTCCCGGGCAAAATCATTGCCGGATTCAATTTTAGTCCATTTGGAGTGTTTTCAAATATGCGGCAAAATTGCAATGACGGCGGCATTTGTGAATATGATCGTTAAATTTTCGTCTAGTACCTACTATACATTACTTGGCACTAATTTGTAACTGTATATTGTATGTCCACAATAAAATGGAAAATTGTTTATTACATCAACCTGTCTCAGTACTAGAATATTTAGCTCATCAAATTTGACCACATGGATTTACAATTTGGCCCTTTTTAGAGAGAGAGAGAGATGGAGAGGGAGATAGAGAGAGAAACGTAGAGGCAAAGGGCACCAACTGACAAATTTTATGGAAACCTAGCTAATCACCCATCATTAACCCAGAGTAGGAAGAGTAGGTAGATACCCTCATGGCACCCACTTTATTACAGATGAACCTAAGGAAGGGGAGGGGGAGAGGGGAAGGAGAGGAGAGGGTAAGGAAGAAAATAAAATATCAAAATTGAAAATGAAAAATGATGATGATTAAGCTCGGAATGACAGGTTCACATTCAAGAGAAGAACTGCAGTGTGTCTGTATCTGCAGTTCTTCTCTCTGCAGCTGCAAAGATTTTGCAGCTTTCTACTGAGAAGATTCGACAGAAGAAGACTGAAAGATGAGAAAATTGGATAACAACAGAATATAAAGAGAGAGAAAAAAGAAAGAACTACAGAGAGAATACGTATAAGGAGAAAGAAGATAAGAAAAGAGAGAGAGAGAGAGAGAGAGGAGGGAGGAGGAGAGAGAAAAGGGAGAGACATGTTATAAAAAAACAGAAGTGATGAGAGCGACGAAGCAGAAGTAATAATAATAAAATATTTTATTACTTCCCATTTCCCAATATAACTGTTATTACTATTGCTATTGTTTTTCATTTGCCATACCTGAGAGGAACATAATAAGACAGACAGAGAGGGAGAGAGGGAGGGATTGAGAGAGATAGAGAGAGAGAAAAGGTACCGATAAGGAGCACGATCAAAACAAACAATATTGAAAAACAATACGAGCTCTCTATCTTTCTCCCACCCTCTGTTTCTCTCTATTCCTCTCGCTCTCTAACTCTCTTTTCCTATATCAAACAATAGAATTATGTTTAAGTGCTAGTTTTTGACTAAGCTGTAAAGTCGTCTGGAAAAAAATCCCTTCCAAAAAAGGGGGAATAGGCGATTTGAGATCCGCACCAATTTGCCATTTGGGAGGGAGTGCAGGGAATTTGAGGAAGAAAGAGTGGGAGAGAATTCAGAGAAAATAATAGAAAGTAAAAAAATAGGGAAAGGGGGAAAAGAATAAGAAAGTGGGAGGATGAGAAGAAAATTGAAGGAAAAGGGAGGGAGAGGAGAAAATATGAGAAAGAGAGGAAGGGA
>NW_007390193.1:0-1426 GCF_000475195.1 Diaphorina citri | reverse complement strand
TGGGAGCTACTTGCATAATATAGGGCAAGTGGGTATTAATTCACCTTTTATAGTATTTCATATAAATAACAAAATACATATGTATAACATAATAGAAATACCTACCTACATAGGTAACATAATAGATATATTAGCTCGTACATATGTTATTGCACTTCTAAGTACGTAGGCTGCTCCTACATCATACTACTTGGAAAATACCAACCTCTTGTTTATTTAATTATTTATGAAACATTTTATTATTAACATGTTATTCATGCTTCAGGTAGACATAAGTATAAATATTATAAAAAATAATTTATTATGTAGTACGATGATAAACAGCATGGTATTACAGCCCACTTTGCAGGTTCGCTTGTTGTTGACCAGTGTAAGTATTACCTTTCTCCTATCCTGTCCTCCTTCTCTATTCGATTTCAAGACGATAACACCTCCGTTGTTACACCCCTCAATCAAACCTCTTCAAAAAAGAAAAGAAAATTTAGAAAATGATAAATAGTCTGCCTTTTGTATGTAAGTATAGATGTACCTACCTTCCTCATGTAGTATACAATAGTCCTACATACTGGACTCCACACACAGAAATTTCGTCAGGAAAATATCTGTACATACAGTATATACGCCTACCCATGTAAGTCCCTAATAAGACGTAGGTATAACTACACCAAGTTATGATATTCGTATGATGATTCCATCATGATGTTATTACCTTTTTATTAAGGAGAACATCTGAAAGAATTCACTCGAGCAAAAAATGTTCCACTCAAAATTCCTACGCACTCTGAAATTGCTTCAATCTTCACTACCTACTCGTGCGTGCGTAGGTACCTGGTTACCTTTCTAGTTCTTTAAATAGCTCCTAATTTAAGCAATGGGCACTGGTACATATAAAATACTAACTTGGAATTTAATATATCTTGAACTTACCTATTAGAGATCCCTTTAAATTAACTCAACCTCATAGATTCGTAGAAGCTTAACCCATCCTTTAGGGCTGTCCAGTGTCCAGCCCCTACACCTAAGCCTCAGTTTGGGCTTTTTATGTGTGGCCAACCTCAGTGGTGCAGTGGTTAACGCGTTGGACTTCAGATCTGAAGGTTTTTGTTTCGAGTTCAAGTCAAGTCATTAAATTTATCTAAGTGTAATACATAATTGGAAACGAAATTTGTGACAAGCATAACAACATATACTTAACGAAAATTCCTTTTCCTATTTTTATGTACACCTTTACATAATTTTTCCCCTCTCTTCCCCTATATCCTCCGTCCTCCCCTTTGAAATTCTCCAGAAGACAAAGAATGTTAAAAATTAAATGAGTTAGTGCAGTTGTGAAAACTATACGAAACTTTTCTTCTTCTTCTTCTTCTTCTTCTTCTTCTTCTTCTTCTTCTTCTTCTTCTTCTTCTTCGAGAGAGAGAGAGAGAGA
>NW_007390192.1:0-1427 GCF_000475195.1 Diaphorina citri | reverse complement strand
ATCAAATGGAGGCAGGGTTGCGACGAGGCCAAATACCGACTTGGGTATAAGTGGCCATGGCAGTAAGTAAGTAAGTAATAAATATGTAAAAAAAAATACCTAGAAATAAAAAAATACAACATTAACCCTCTGATGCGGTAATAATAATATTGAGAAATGTAATATTTTAATCCAATTGATAATACCACAGCATTATTCTTTTATTATTATTTTTATTTTTTATCGATTCATTCAATTAAGTGTCGGGAGTTGGTTAATTTATTCTCGACCAATAGAAACGAATAAAATTATCCTGCCCTTCCCCTACCCCCGCATTATCTCTAATTTCTACATGATATGTACATCGTCGCTGCCAAAATGAAAGAGCCTATTGTAAAATTGTAGGTACTACCGGAATGAGACTGAAAATTTGCATGGTCCTTTCCAAATAAGGTCATAGGGTTTGATGGCAGAGATCGCCTTAGGCAATAATCACGCCCTATTGTAATTTTGTCATTATTTATTACAAATAAGAGTGATTATTATTATTATTACTTTTATTTTTTATCGATTCATTCAATTAAGTGTCGGGAGTTGGTTAATTTATTCTCGACCAATAGAAACGAATAAAATTATCCTGCCCCTCCCCTACCCCCGCATTATCTCTAATTTCTACATGATATGAACATAGTCGCTGCCAAAATGAAAGAGCCTATTGTAAAATTGTAGGTACTACCGGAATGAGAATGAGACTGAAAATTTGCATGGTCCTTTCCAAATAAGGTCATAGGGTTTGATGGCAGAGATTGCCTTAGGCAATAATAACGCCCTATTGTAATTTTGTCATAATTTATTACAATAAAGAGTGATTATTATTATTACTATTACTACTATTATTTGGCCCATCATGCTATCTTTTATATTTTGTCCATAAAAATTTAGAAAAATTGGCGATAAGCGATTTCGTTCCTGCTAGGCCTATCTGATTACGCGAAACAATACGTGATTATTGCATCGGCCGCAGTCGTTACATTAATTATTCCAATAATTAAATTTTCGCCAACATGTGTAATCCATATGGAGAACATAATATTGTATACAGGGTTTATAAAGACTTGACCAAAGGTGATTTTCTCGAGCATTCAAGAACCTCTTAGGAGAATTATGAAAATCTGGTGTGATGTGAACATCAAACGACTTTCCTTATCCTATTGAATGATACTCTTTTGAGTGTTCTTTTACCCTAACTTATACAATATCTCTAACCGTTTTGTCGCTATAGCTGAAAACCGCCAAAAAAACGGTCCAAATCTGTCCAAAAGCGGTCAAAATACCGCCAAGCGCAGCAACCATCTCAACCAAACGTGGTGCATCCTTGTCACATTTGCGAACTACATACCAAATTTCAAGTCTCTAGCTCTTACCGTTCTCGAGATATTTTGTTTACA
>NW_007390191.1:0-1427 GCF_000475195.1 Diaphorina citri | reverse complement strand
ATAGTAGTAGCCTACTGCTGGAGTAAAGGGACTTTTCAGTCCTATGCGAGCAGTATAAATAAGCATCACTATTATTATTATTACTATCACGTCACGTGAGCTTACGTCGCGACGAATTAAAACTGTAGAGATCTGAGAGCATAAAGCTCTATGCTCTTCGTTTCACTCCGTTTTTAACCCAAGGAGTAAGAATGGCTAGTAGTTTCACGACTTTAAGTAATGTAGGCACAAACAAAAGTAAATTTTCATTTATCAGGTGGACCGGGACCACCCCGTATATCCTTTTATGAAAAGAGATAATAAATATTATGAGTAGGTAAGGTATAAACGAGTATCACAGGTGAAATAAAGTAATTCAAACCCCAGATGCCCCCCTCCTAGAACTTCACTACCCCTACCCCTCAGAACTTCACTAAGCAGGGGCGTTTACAGCGGGGCTTACCCGGTCGTCCAATTTGAGCCCGGAGCTCCTCAAGGGTGCTCGAAACCAGTTTTTCCCCAAAACGGAAAAGAAATACAGGTACCTAATTGAGCTAAAACTAATACCAACCATTACTGTTTTCTTTCTTCTTCTTTTTCAAGGAAGTCAACTTTGGAGGGTAGCGTACTCCTAGAACTTCACTACCCCTACCCCTCAGAACTTCACTAAGCAGGGGCGTTTACAGCGGGGCTTACCCGGTCGTCCAATTTGAGCCAGCCCGGAGCTCCTCAAGGGTGCCCGAAACCAGTTTTTCCCCCAAAACGGAAAAGAAATACAGGAACCTAATTGAGCTAAAACCTAAAACTAATATCAACCATTACTGTTTTCTTTCTTCTTCTTTTTCAAGGAAGTCAACTTTGGAGGGTAGCGTACCTGCCTAGCAAGCACTAAGGTCACGGGTTCGATTCCCGCCCGGACTGGACTTTATTCTAAACAGACAAGGTTCGTTTCCGGAACGGCCTATCCTGTACTCCTTCTCTCTCTTCAATTTCGGCATGATAGGACCCAAGTAGTTACAGTTCCCTCTACCAAACCTCTTATATAAAAATCTGGTGTGAACATCACACGACTTTCCTTATCCTACTGAATGATGCTTATTTGGGTGTTCTCCTAACCTAACTTTTACAATATCTCTACCGTATAGTGGGTATAGCTGAAAACCGCCAAAAAACGGTCCAAAACCGCCAAAAAGCGGTCAAAATACCGCCGACTGTAGCACCTATCTCAACTAAACGTTTTGTGCTACATCCTTGTCACATTTGTGAACTACTTACCAAATTTCAAGTCTCTAGCTCATACCATTCCCGAGATATTGTTAAATTACACCGAAAACCGCCAAAAAGTCACATTTTACAGCTGCATACCAAAATTCAAGTCTCTAGCTCTTACCGTTCTCGAGATATTTTGTTTACAGACAGACAGAAGGACAGACAGACACACACACACA
>NW_007390190.1:0-1427 GCF_000475195.1 Diaphorina citri | reverse complement strand
AAGGTGACTGCACGATTCTCTCACGTTTATGAAGCCTTGGATGTTTTGTGTTTGATGAACGGGATGTATTAAATGTTGTATAAGAGAGGTCATTATCATTAATCAGTATAGGCACTTAGCTATTTACTTACAACCCGCGGATAGGTATTCTATCTGTGTATTTTGTGTACATTTGTACAACCAGCAACTGTAAAGTTATCATGAGAGAATTCTGGATATGACAACCTGTGATTGTTCTTGGGGGATCTGGGAAAACATTCTCTTTTTTCTCTCTCTATCTCCCTTCCCCTCCTTTCCTCTCTCCCTTCTACCTTCCCTGTCTCCCTCCTACATACCCTCTCTCTCTGCTACCTTCCCTCTCTCTCTCTTCCCTCCCTCTTCCTCTCCCTACCTACCCGTAGGCTCAGATTATTTATTTAGGTACATTAAAAAATTGACGATCAAATAATCTGCTTCGACCAAAACATGAACCCCAGACATCTTTTCTTGGTATAAGCATTGAGCACCCAGGACCACTTTTGTAGTCAATCTCAAGCATTAGATAACAACATTGTTCGATTTTGATGAAATGTACCAAATAGTCAAAAGAAAGATATGGGTCGTTTAGCTGATATTAGATAGGTATTGGGCCCTATACCAGATTACCAGAATGGCCACCGCTCTTTTTCTTTTCTTTTTTTTTGCGCAATGAAAAATCTACTCTCCCTCCAATTCCTCTTCTTCCTCCAAGGTCAACGGGCGAAACGAGGGCCGTAAAAAAAGTCGATATTGTTTCTGTTTTGAGCCTCGTAAAACTCAAGTTGAAAAGTTTTGATTTGAAAGTTCACAACAGTAGAGGGAGACGTCGAAAGACGTTAACGATTTTAATTATTGTAAAGCTTCGAAAGTAGAAATCGATAATTTTTCATACAGGATGATGTAGTGATAGTGAACATAAAAAAGGAATTTTAATTGTGTTGAGCATAAATGCTTGTCACAAATGCCGTTCCCTGCTTAATGCGCTACGCTAAATTTTATGACTTGACTTACACTCGAACCACCAACCTTCAGATCCGAAGTCCACTACGCTAACAACTATACCACTGAGGTTGGTTGGTGTAGTGAACATAGTTTCTCTACAGTGTCTACTGTCTACACGTTCACCCCGTATTAAGACATAACTTCGGAATTATCAGCCAGCACCTGAGGGCTACGTCTAGCTGGACCTATGTCTAGCTGATGAGTTCCAATAAGAACGAAACGTGTCCTAGGCTACTCAAAAGGGGCAAACGGTGTTTTAACGTTTATGTAACAAAACATAAATCCATTTACATTACATTGAAGGGCAGGATTTTCCAACGAAATTCCTGTGTGCCGAGTCCAGTATGTAGGACTAGTGGACCCCAAAATAAGACCATATTAAGGAGCGCGGTAGCGCTCCGCCCCGC
>NW_007390189.1:0-1427 GCF_000475195.1 Diaphorina citri | reverse complement strand
GCTGTTGGTTTTGCCCTCGGCCTGTTCCCAGATTTGTGTGGCTGAAAAACAAGAGGGGATATTTTGAGTTACAGAATACAGATAGACGAATCTCCATTCAGGATCAGGTAGATAAGATAGGTAATCTCTAAGGTAGATTACAAAGGAAACTGAAAATGGCAAGCTACATTTGAATAAAATAACTAGAAAATCATAGCAAAACAGTAATGTAATTGCATAATGGCAAAATATGAAGGCCAACGATAAATCCGTATCCTATCCACCTTTATAATTCAAGTGTGCAACGTGCTATTCAACTCGTACAAAGCACATTGCATACACGATATTTTCTTGAAGGCTGTACTTGAACGATAGTTAGGCTGAATGGACGTGATTTTATTGAGGTTATCATCAGCTGTTGCGTCGGAGTCCATAGTAAACAGGCAGACTTGACACAGCTCCAATGAAACACTTCGAGCCGCATGGTAAGGAATCGGTGATAATTTGACACCGAGCACGATTCTTGGTCCGGGCCACTCTCTGTCAGACAAAACTGAACGCGTGTGGCAGGAAAGTTCACAGAACTTTTCCTGAAAGTTTACAGAAGTTTTCCTGCCACACACATTCAGCAAAACTTGCCGTAAGTGGTCACCATTATAAGAGGTACGGCCTAGTGTGTTCTACCATGCGCTACGCCACGCCGCACCTTATTTAATTATATTAACTGACCCTGGATGCCGTGTTTACAACTGTAAACATAGCTCCTACCAGTATCTGGCCCTAAGTACCTGTTATTAGCATTAGGTCTAGTGGTTTTTGAGCACTCACCAAGTTCAGTATCATTGATTCCCATGAAGTTTTCTAGAAGTTGGTTTATGCTGTCGATTCCAACCTGCATGACTGAGTCGGGCTGAAACAAATTATCACACTGGTGCTGTGAAAATCAAGAAATAAAACGTGCGTAATCATTGAATACGATGAAAATTTCAAAAGTCATGCAACCACTTTCACACATCTCAACTTTTAAGAGACTTTGCCTGACGTCGGGTGTGTTGGAAGACTAGAAAGACACATCCAACGGAACCGTAGCCTTTCCCAGTAGGACTATTTAGTCTGGGATCTACCATTTTCAAACTTCACAGTTACTCGCTTTCTCCTGTTTCTATTTAGGTATAGTTATAAATCTTTCTTATGAATCTCAGTTCCTTCATTACATAATTATTACCCTTCTTTTATCAGAAGATTCATTTGGACCGGACAAAGTCTAGTCAAATCAAAGGCTTCCAAGAACCACATTTCTTACTCTCCCAATAATTCAATCCCCTTTTTTTATATCCTTCAGGACGACCACCTACTAATTTTGACCAGGTTTCTCATCAATCACTTACTTCATTTTGTATCTGGGCATTTCCATCGGCTTTGAACCGTAACGTCTCCTTGCCGCTTCC
>NW_007390188.1:0-1427 GCF_000475195.1 Diaphorina citri | reverse complement strand
CTCATCCTCCCATGTGGTCTAGTGGCTAGGATATCTGGCTTTCACCCAGAAGGCCCGGGTTCGATTCCCGGCATGGGAAAATTTTTGCGGGTTTTTCTCTTCGATAGATTAGGTTGTCATTATTTTTTTCTTTTTGTTTTTCCTGATTTTCTTATCGATTTGTACCTAATTTTCTTGCCAGTCTAGTTAGCTTGGTCGGTAGCTCGTCTGCCTTGTAAGCGCTAGGTCGCGAAATTCCCGTCCGGTTTGGATTTTATTCTGAACGGATAAGGCTCGTTCTCGGAACGGCTGGCTTTCTCGCATCCTGTCTTCCTTCTTCGATTTCGGTACGATAAGACCTCTAGCAGTTAGAGTTCCCTCTGTCAAACCTCTCTAAAATAAATAAAAGAGCAATTCCATAATAGATACCTACAAGACCTACAACGAAAACACCACTTCTCCGAACCGGTTCCGATGAAAGTTGTGACTTTGTGTGGGACGTATGTATAGGAGACGCTATGAAGCTCAAACAAACAAACAAACCAGCAAACATAAAGTCTTCCTTCTTCGATTTCGGTACGATAAGACCTCTAGCAGTTAGAGTTCCCTCTGTCAAACCTCTCTAAAATAAATAAAAGAGCAATCCCATAATACCTAGATATCTACAAGACCTACACTTCTCGTATCCTGTCTTCCTTCTTCGATTTCGGTACGATAAGACCTCTAGCAGTTAGAGTTCCCTCTGTCAAACCTCTCTAAAATAAAAGAGCAATCCGCCAATCCCATAATAGATATTTACAAGACCTACACCGAAAACACCACTTCTCCGAACAGGTTCCGATGAAAGTTGTGACTTTGTGTGGGACGTATGTATAGGAGACGCTATGAAGCTCCAACAAACAAACAAACCAGCAAACACTCCGATGAAAGTTGTGACTTTGTGTGGGACGTATGTATAGGAGACGCTATGAAGCTCCAACAAACAAACCAGCAAACATAAAAAAAAAACAAACAAACGAAAAAACATAGAAAAAACAACGAACAAATAGCAAAAGTACGAATAATTGTTACAAGAAAGTATTTCAGAGATAAGAAAAAGCTCTTGGTGAGATGAAGAGGAGGCAGTGGCGTAGCCTATATGGACAAAATCAGTGGTGGAGTGGTTAGTGGACTTTGGATACGCGGGGTTGGTGGTTCGAGTCCAAGTCAAGTCGTCAAATTTAAGGTATGTACACACGTAGTCAACCGGGCGTCGCGTCGCCATCAGATTAATGTCGATTGAACCGTCCACACTGCCTCGATAACATAGTTCCTTTTTGTCGATTGACTGCCGTTCGACTATGTTTGGTCACACCTTTTGTCATGTATTTATGTATTTATATTATCAAAATGTTACCATGGAAACAAATTCAACAGATGAAAATTGAGTTCTAATTTTTCCATAGTCG
>NW_007390187.1:0-1427 GCF_000475195.1 Diaphorina citri | reverse complement strand
ACACTCGAGGTTCAGCCCAGAAATTATTGAGAGATTATCATCGACGAAAAATAGAAATTAATAATTTCTTCTTCTTCTGCGTCTTCTTCTTCTCCTTCTCCTTCTTTCTCTTCTTCTGCTTCTTTTTCTTCTTCTTGTCCATCTTGCTCTTCTTCAAGATTATTTAGCTCCTCAACACCATCTTCATTTCGTTCTTCAACAATTCTCCTTCTTCTCCTTCACTTACATTTCCTTCATCTAATTCTTCATTTATTCCTTTGACTATTTCGTTTAACGCCCTTCTTCTCCATTTTGTTCCTCAATTGATTATTCATGTTCTCTTCTATTACTTTGTTCTACTCCTTCTACGTCTCCTTTCTTCACTTTTGATTAGTTCTTTGCCTCCGTCTTCTTCGTTTTTTATTGTTCTTTCTTGTCTTTCAGGCGGTGTCGATCGACAAAAGTACTCCGCGCCTCTTTACTATTTGGACAAAATATTTGTCCAAATGACCTTGCCCTATGCTAACTCCAAGGTCAGCCTCACTCTTGTCATTTTGTCCCCCAGCTATAGCGACAAAACGGTTAGAGATATTGTAAAAGTTAGGCTAAAAGAACACTTAAATAAGCATCATTCAATAGAATAAGGAAAGTCGTGTGATGTTCACACCAGATTTTTATTGTTCTTTCTTGTCTTTCATGCGGTGTCGATCGACAAAAGTACTCCGCGCCTCTTCACTATTTGGACAAAAAAATGACCTTGCCCTATGCTAACTCCAGGGTCAGCCTCACTCTTGTCATTTTGTCCCTCTAAATCTCTTATACATTCTTGACCTAGTGGTTAGGATCGCCATGGGCCATGGAAATCGTCTCCTATTTTACCGTTTTCTCCACAGATATTTTTCTCTGCGAATATTTAAAATCGTCGATTAAAAACGATACAAAAGTATCTTCTCTAAATAAATTCCATTTGGTTCGCATCCGATAAAGGCCACGTTTAATAATTGGTTACAATAAGATACCCCATTGGTTACACTATTGGTTACATCTTATCTTTGCACGGTTCGTTTCCAAGTCTCTGTATCTTCGGCAAATCTAGTATAAATCACAAAAAAAACATAAGGAGTTTTTAGCTTAAAAAAAAGTAGAAAAAAGTAGAAAAAGTTTACAATTAAATAAAGCAACGTTCAGGGTTATTCTGAAGATCTGGAAACGAAAGTTTGTATTATCTGAATTAATATTCTTATAGTTTTTGTTCGTTTTATCAAATACCGGCTTAGCCAAAGCACCAAAACAGGTTCTGCCAGCCTAGTTAACTTGGATGGTAGTGCGTCTGCCTTGTAAGCGCTAGGTCGTGGTTACTGCCCAGGGAATACTTTTTTTTTAAGAGGTTTGACAGAGGGAACTGTAACTGCTATGGTCTTATCGTCCCGAAATCGAAGAGAGAAGGA
>NW_007390186.1:10540-10745 GCF_000475195.1 Diaphorina citri | reverse complement strand
CTAATGCAGGTGCAGGTCTTGGAGCTAATGCAGGTGCAGGTCTTGGAGCTAATGGGGGTACAGGTCTTGGAGCTAATGGGGGTGCAGGTCTTGGAGCTAATGCAGGTGCAGGTCTTGGAGCTAATGGGGGTGCAGGTCTTGGAGCTAATGCAGGTGCAGGTCTTGGAGCTAATGCAGGTGCAGGTCTTGGAGCTAATGGGGGTAC
>NW_007390186.1:0-1578 GCF_000475195.1 Diaphorina citri | reverse complement strand
CCGTTCCCCACTTACTAAATACCTACTTACCTACGGTGTGGTAAATACCTATTCCAACTGGACTTGGACTCGAACCACCAACCTCCCGATCCGAAGTCCACCACTGAGGTTCATGATAACTCTCCATAAACATCTTCTGGTTAAAAAAAAAAAAAAAAAAAAAAAAAAAAAAACAAACAAATACAAATAAGTAGGTACATATGTACCTATTTGAAACTTACGTTTTTCAGTTTCTCGTGATGGCCCAGTTCGGTCAATACATATCTGTCAGGAAGAGGAAACACAAAAAATAGAATAATTAATTTTCCAGTGTTATTTACATACATGTATAATGTAGAAGTAGGACATAATATGACTTATGCCCAATGGACATATGACTTATGCCCAAATCACTTGGACTTAGGACACAATATATGACTGTTATTTACAAGTAATGAAATTTTTAATTGTGTTAAGCATATTTAAATGCTTGTCACAAATATCGTTCCCCAATTATTACACCTAGATAAATTTTATGACTTGACTTGGACTCGAACCACCAACCTCCAGATCCAAAGTCCAACGCGTTAACAACTGCACCACTGAGGTTGGTTATTTACAAGTAATGGTTCATAACAGGACTCTCAAATACATCCTTAGCACAGAGTACCACTTTCAGTGCCTATAATGCATCATTTTCTTGAATAGGTAGTATGCTCATGTAATGCCATGAGGTAATTGGGAACTACTTACAATAGAAAAATACATCTAAATTAAACTACCATTAAAAAGAAACCTTTAAAAACAAATTAGCAAGCTACAAAAGGTTAATGCAGGTGCAGGTCTTGGAGCTAATGCAGGTGCAGGTCTTGGAGCTAATGGGGGTACAGGTCTTGGAGCTAATGCGGGTGCAGGTATTAAAGCTAATGCAGGTCTCGGAGGAAATGTAAACGCAGGTGCAGGTATGTAAATATAAACAGCAGGCTCTCAACTTTGCTGTGTTCGGGATATTTGCTGAGATGATGTCAGCAGGTAAATTCATATTTAAATTTAAGATCAAAACAAATGATACAAACCAGAAGAAATGCAAAATAATAGACATAAAGCTGACAAAGGCAGGAACTTAGGAAGTGCTACAGCAGTGAAGACTTCATTCCAAAAGATAAAAGATATTCACCAAGACGTAAGAGAACAAGGGAAAACGTAAAGATACAGGAATAGGATGGTCACTAAACATAAAGCAAGCTTCTTCTTTTCATGCAATTTAAAATATATTTTGAGGTGATCCCTTGTTTTCTCATATTTTAATAAATTCGAATAGCTTCCAAAAATATAACGCATGTTCAATTATATAAATAAAACATTTATTGCAGTCGAGTTTATTCTTTTTCTTTTCGTGGGTAACAATATAAACTTCAAAACTACAATCCCACAAGTGTCTTTTGTGTGGACGACACAAAAGTGGTCAAATCCAAGATTCGGTAAGATTACAACAGTAATTAGAATAATGATAAAACCTAGGGGATAATTATAATCATAATAGGACGGTAATAAAAAGGTATAAAAATAAACGCACATTTAATAACACCAACAAATTGG
>NW_007390185.1:0-1427 GCF_000475195.1 Diaphorina citri | reverse complement strand
AGCCTCAGAGTGTTCTTTTTGTGTAAGAAAATCCTTTGTTTCTGGTCCTAAATCCTAACGTACATACTTTGCATGTGGTTTGATGTGATTTTCAATGTCATGTTTTGGGGGGTGTCAGACATAAACTTTTTGACTCACATAAAACAAGATCTCAACACTTTTTGGCTCTTTAAATCAAAAAAGTGTCATTAGTTTTTATTTCTCCTTGGTCCTTTAGAACTAATTGACCGTTCAGTTTAAAAGTTGCGTTTTTTGAGGCTGAACTCGTGGCCTAATAGGTTTGTTTGAAAGTCCTATCTCAATATCCACAGTCCAGAGTCCAGCCTAAACCCGATGTCCTCTGTTTATATTCTCGACACACGTCAGATCAGTAACATATGAATTAAGAATATTAAGCGTGATAATTCTTCAATTGGAAAAGGACATGGAGGATTGAGGATTGGTCATTTGCTCTTCGTGGAATACTGGCTGTAGTAGATCTCTTTCATAATGCTTCATCCTTTGGTATCTGCTAGTAATTCTTTTTCATGATCCTTCGTAGATTGGTATAAGCTTAACCCAACTTTTAGGACTGTTTGTCTCTATTAAACCTTAGCCTCAGAGTGTTCTTTTTTGTAAGAAAATCCTTTGTTTCTGGTCCTAAATCCTAACGTACATACTTAGCATGTGGTTTGATGTGATTTTCAATGTCATGTTTCTTCATCCTTTGGTATCTGCTAGTAATTCTTTTTCATGATCCTTCGTAGATTGGTATAAGCTTAACCCAACTTTTAGGACTGTTTGTCCCTATTAAACCTTAGCCTCAGAGTGTTCTTTTTGTGTAAGAAAATCCTTTGTTTCTGGTCCTAAATCCTAACGTACATACTTTGCATGTGGTTTGATGAGATTTTCAATGTCATCTTTTGGGGGGTTTGGTCAGACATAAACTTTTTTGACTCACATAAAACAAGATGTCAATCCTATAGGTTTCCATAGGTTTGCTATTCGGGACATTCAAGTTTCTTGACCACGGAGTCATGGCTCCGCACAGTCTAGTCTCTAGTACTCTAACGTAACGAATCAGCCAATAAATCACTCATGTCGCATGTGCTCAAACACATACGCATGGTAAGTTTCATCATGGTACCGTGAGGAATGCGTATGGGCTTGAATCTGGGAACTGTGGTGTGATTTATGACTGACGAGTACATTTTACGGCATTTCCGCGATGAGACTGAAGCTTTCAGTATTATTTTTCATTAACCTTTCCACCTCAACGTAAGTATCTTCCATTGAAAACTAATAATTCAATGTACGAAAGCAAAAAGAAGAATTTCTCGGAAAAGGCTCAAATTCAAAATGCCTCTCTGTCACATTTCAATCCGTCATTGTGCATTACAAACTCTGTTATTAATTTGCCTCTGCTTTCAGAAATCACTGATGGTACA
>NW_007390184.1:0-1427 GCF_000475195.1 Diaphorina citri | reverse complement strand
ACAGAAAACTTTGGGCCGATCATAGAGCCCAAAAACAATGCAGATTAAGCAAGACCAAAGAAATTCACTTTGATATATGTATCATGAAATCTAGGCAGCCGTGAACCTTTAAGCACCACTAATTTCTATTCTCAATAGAACACCTTGTATGTATTTTAATTTAACACTATCTTTAGCTGTAATCAAAAAAGCTATCATATGAGTACCTATTCTAGTAATAACACTACATATGTTACATTACTAGACCAACAAAACATTAACATCAATATTATCCAAGTACTGCTGATATATTCACCGTACTTACTTAATGTTCATTAATATTCATCGCCATTCAAATTTAGCCATGCAGTGAGTAAGTGAGGAAAGCTGCAGTTAAGAGCAGGTAGGTACCTCCTCATGTAGATGATACCAAAAGAGTAAAACTTACTAGAGAAGCAAAGGCGTGAAAGGAGCATTGACATTTTTTCTGGCGTCCAACCAAGGGGTTTTAAGGTTTACTCTCAATTTCACTAAACAAGTATAAAATTAAAAGCTCATCCCGAAAGGGAATTTTGCTAAAGTAAAATCACTGATTTTTAGACTACAGCAATGCAAGCATTGTAGTACAGCATCTACCATTCCTATCTCACGGACATGAAAAGTAAAATCAAGCAAGAACTTAGGTACTTAAAGAAAAATTACCAATTTTGCGACTATGTACAGCAGAGATTTCTAATTTTTGAAAGACATGAGTACACCAAACTACCAAACATGTTACAGATTATACACACTGGAATGTTTGAAAGACTCGGTTGCTCTTTACACAATGGTCCATTGTTTATTTTCATTTTGAGTAATTTTAGAGTCTCTTCCTTGCTTTGAACATCTTGTTGCTCTTTACACAATGGTCCATTGTTTATTTTCATTTTGAGTAATTTTAGAGTCTCTTCCTTGCTTTGAACATCTTAGCTCTAGCTAGTCTAGCTCAATGATATAAAGCTGCCTGAATAGTATACAAATTTAATATCAATAGAATAATGTTTGTTATATCTTTAAGTAGATGAATAGTACCTATACAAATTTAATATTAATAGAATGATGTTTGTTATATCTTTAAGTAGGTATTTGGTTACAGTGTGTTTGGGAGATAATATGTGATCACTAATCATGGAAACAACAGTGAATTGAACTCACAAAATGTATAAGGTTATTATCAAATAAAAGTAAGTACTTAAGTAAGTAATACTTACTTGGGTAAATAAATTAAGCAAAAATTGCGATCTTGATTCAAGTCAACTCATTACAATGGCATGAGTAGGTAGGTACCTAAGTAAGTACATAATTCATCCGATTTTTCTCATAATTTCCAATTACGCACACGCAATCACACGGAGGTCCCTTCACTCACCACACCGGTATCAGCCCATCACAACACGAAATGTCAACAC
>NW_007390183.1:0-1427 GCF_000475195.1 Diaphorina citri | reverse complement strand
AGGAAGTTGAGTAGAGAGAACAGCTCGTTCACGTTGTTCTGAAGTGGGGTACCTGTGAGAGGGAAAGATAAAATATAAGATATGTTGTTGTTGCAGCAGCTTTCGCTTTAGCCGAATGGTAACGGCAGAATAGAGAAGAGACATCTTTTCATATCAGCGATACACCAGGGTGATGGTCTCTAACCACATTAGTTAACTCATCCTGAACCGCAGTCAACCATCGTAAGGACTTGTGCTTGTTCTCTTGAAGCAGAAAAAAACCTATTGAAGAACTGAAAGATAGCTAGGCTGGTTAGGGTTAGCTGTCTCCTCCCTCTTTATAGTCCCACAGCTAGACCTGAATATAAGATAAGATTTCATTTATCTTTCAATATCGAACAAATGTTTCGTTTAACTCCAACAGGCCAACATCGAATTCTTACCTGACAGCAGGACGCGATGTTCCAAGTGCAATGTCATATTTAAACAAAACAAAGAAATTGGAATGATATCGAAAGGAAGCGATGAAAGCTTGTTTGTTTGCAAACCCCAGTCGATCAGATATAAAGATCGAAATAGGTGTAGAGGCTTTGTACATCGACCCATCCCATGATGGAATAATTGAAGACTGGTCGAGTAGCAAGTGTTGACAATTTACAAGATAATCCATAGAGGAAAGGGGAGAGAAATGAAAATGGGAGTCTTACCTTTCCGTCCTCATCTTGAGGGGAGGAGGTATTGTTTCTCCCCTGAGCAGAGGGAGGGGTTCCATCCTCATCATCAGAATCGTTATCCTCCCCGGGCAGTCGCTTCTTGTTCCGACGAGCCAGCTTGGCAATCACCGCTCTGCAAACACATACGAAACATGCTCTCATCAGTATAATTCAGACATATTCAGAATAAAAGCCGTTGGAATCCGTAACTAAAAAATGGTTAAGAAAGTACCACAGAAACTACCGATCTAGTGATGTCATATTTAAACAAAACAAAGAAATTGGAATGATATCGAAAGGCAGCGATGAAAGCTTGTTTGTTTGCAAACCCCAGTCGATCAGATATAAAGATCGAAATAGGTGTAGAGGCTTTGTACATCGACCCATCCCATGATGGAATATTAATAATTGAAGACTGGTCGAGTAGCAAGTGTTGACAATTTACAAGATAATCCATAATGTCATATTTAAACAAAACAAAGAAATTGGAATGATATCGAAAGGAAGCGATGAAAGCTTGTTTGTTTGCAAACCCCAGTCGATCAGATATAAAGATCGAAATAGGTGTAAAGGCTTTGTACATCGACCCATCCCATGATGGAATAATTGAAGACTGGTCGAGTAGCAAGTGTTGACAATTTACAAGATAATCCATAGAGGAAAGGGGAGAGAAATGAAAATGGGAGTCTTACCTTTCCGTCCTCATCTTGAGGGGAGGAGGTATTGTTTCTCCCC
>NW_007390182.1:0-1427 GCF_000475195.1 Diaphorina citri | reverse complement strand
GATGATGGGTGAGAGGTTTGGGAGAGAGGGAAGTGGGAGTGGAGGCGAGGGAGGAGGGGACGCTCCAGTCATTGTTGTCTTCCTGACAGGGGGTCGTGGGTTGAGACCAGGACGGGAGATCACAGCTGAGAAACACTGGAACACAGGAATGTCTGGTATTTAGTATCCTTATCCTTTTTTAGGGGATTTGTTTTAGTAATATCTACCTACTACAAGAGACATACCAGGAGTGCTTCAAAAAGCAATCGAAAACCTTCTGCTCAAAAGGGCCCTATTCCACGAACCACTCTGCACTCCCCCTTCCTCGCTTTTTACTCCGCGTGGTGAAGAAGTCAGCAATCAGGAGTGCAGAAAAGTCGTTCGTGAGACAGTTCACGGGTGTTTCGTTAGGCATATCGTTCGAAATCGTTGTTTTGTTTCTTTCTACTTGGTATTGTTATAAGTAGGGCCATCACCTACCAAGCCCCACTGCAACCTCATTAGATTTTGTGTGACTTCCAACTTACGCGGGGTTTGTTGCTGTGGTGCAGCACCGTTCTTTAACGCCTTCTTATACAGGCCCATGATTTGCTGGTAGGTGTTCTGGTACACTTTCCACGCTTTGTGGCGTTTGTTCCAACTTACTTGGCGTTTGTTCTAACTTACGTGGCGTTTGTTCTAACTAACTTACGCGGCGTTTGTTGCTGTGCGGGGGTTCCGTTCTTGAACGCCTTCTTGTACAGGCCCAGGATCTGCTGGTAGGTGTGCTGGTCTCTCTTTCTATCTCTCTCTCTTTCGGCCTCTCCCTCTCTTTCTCTCTGTCTCCTTTTTTCTGCCTGTGTCTCTCTCTCTTTTTACTACATTTCTTTTTCTCTCTTGCTCCCTCTCTTTCTTTCTTATCTATCTGTGTATCTGTCCTTCTCCCTCTCTTTCTATCTCTCTCTCTCTCTCTTTCGGCCTCTCCCTCTCTTTCTCTGTCTCCTTTTTTCTGCCTGTGTCTCTCTCTTTTTACATTTCTTTTTCTCTCTTGCTCCCTCTCTTTCTTTCTTGTCTATCTGTGTATCTGTCCTTCTCCCTCTCTTTTTCTGTCTGTCTCCTTTCTCCACCTCTCCCTCTCTTTCTTTCTTATCTATCTGTGTATCTGTCTATCTGTCCTTCTCCCTCTCTTTCTATCTCTCTCTCTTTCGGCCTCTCCCTCTCTTTCTCTCTGTCTCCTTTTTTCTGCCTGTGTCTCTCTCTTTTTACTACATTTCGTTTTCTCTCTTGCTCCCTCTCTTTCTTTCTTATCTATCTGTGTATCTGTCCTTCTCCCTCTCTTTTTCTGTCTGTCTCCTTTTTTCTGCCTGTCTCTTTTTTTTGCTACCTTTCTTTCTCTCTCTCCCCCTCCCTGTACATTTAGAGACTGATAACCAGGAGAGAGAGAGAATACTTGAAGTGTAGGGAGAGAG
>NW_007390181.1:0-1428 GCF_000475195.1 Diaphorina citri | reverse complement strand
TTTGTATCATCCAAATGATTGATTCCGTGACTGGCTGTTGCGGGGCCCACTCAGCCTCGTGAGGAAAATGAGTAGCTATGACATATAAATGCGCATAGCGACCGGTGCCAGCATGGTAGGTAAACATTGGATTTTAGGATTATTGAGATATTGGGAAAATCCTACAATGCTGCAGTGAGCACCCAAGTTGTGACATAGTAACACAAAGAAACTGCATTTACATTTACACTTTCAGCTCGTACTACTAATGTCACCAGAAATAACAAGACAAGTAGATAGGTATTACAAGTAAAATGGAGAATTTTGAATTGAACTTTTTTTACCCCCGTCAGATAATATTATTCATAGTCAGCACAACCTCACTCACCAGTCAGACCATTTTTTCCCTATTACCAACCAGGACACCCCCACCCCTCCGGTCCATAATTACCCCTCTCTCCCCTACTTTCTCCTTCCGTATAATGTAATGTAGGTATTGTATTTTCCCCTCCATTCCTGATGCTTCCATTTTCTTCTCCCTCCCCCACCTTATACTTTCTTCACCCCTCCACTTTCTCCATTTCTCTCAACCGGACTTTCACCCTCCTTCCATTTTCTCCTCATTATATGTATCTTTTTCTGTCGTTACCACTCTTTCTCTCCTTCCCTCCCTCCGTCTTCAAATGCTATTCTATTCTTCTTCTCCTTCTCTTTCTCTCTATTATCCTTTCCTTCTCGGCCCTTTTCTGTACCTAACGCTCTCTCTCCCTCCCTCCCTATGTTTCTACGAACTCTTTCTCGAAATTTCAACTTTTTTTCTCTCTCTTCCCTCTCTCTCTTCATCCATACTTCTTGCCCTTAATTAAGAGCAAACATCCGTCTTTCTCTCTCTCTCTCTCTCTCTTTCTTCTTATCTTGTGTCCATATTTTATTATAGTGCATAACCAGGTAGAAAATAGAGAGAGAGGAGGGAGAGAGAGATGGAGAGGAGAAAGAGAGAAGCCCTAACTCCTATATATGAGAATATTAAATTTATGAGATGAAAATCCTGTGAGAAGGAAAATTATGAGAGCTAAACTAATCAAAAGGTTTAAATAATAATGCAAAATAAAATGCAGACCTCAAATTCCTTACATAAAGATATATAATATTTGGATTGTCGATAGCAAGACATATCGAGGTAAAAGCAGATAAAGACGTAATTATATGCGATATCACACATGGCCGTGATGCTTAGCGTGTAATCAAATAAATAAATAAATATGCGATAGGATAGGAACTCAATATTATGTAGGTAGGTACTCATATCTGGATTCTGATGGAATACAAATCTATCCCATTTCCAATAATGGGGCAATAAAGAGTGAGATAGGAAATGAGGTTAAGGGAGGGAGGGAGAGAGAGAGAGAGAGAGAGAGAGAGAGAGAGAGAGAGAGAAAGAGAAAGAAC
>NW_007390180.1:0-1428 GCF_000475195.1 Diaphorina citri | reverse complement strand
ACTAAAAACTGACCATCGAAATTTTGACCCGATTACATTACTTTCCTTCCTATAGGATAAGGAAAGTAAAAAGAAGAAGGAGGAGGAGTAGATACCAAATAATTTTACATTAAGGTAGTTTGTTTTTCTGTGCTCCTAGGTATTTATGGACTCTCCGAGTTTGGTATAAAACTTGCCAGAACAATTTGAAGAAGAAGATTAAGTTTCAGAAACAGAAGAAGGAGAAAAAAAAAACACTTTCTGTTTCACTCACCCAGCACGTCGATACAGGCGAGGTGTTTCATCATGACCCGATAGTTGATCTGACACATATAGCAGCCCTCATCTGACGCCTTGATTCCCCGGATATGCAACCGCCACGAGTGAGTGTTCTGATCGTGATTGATGGAGACGCGGGTGCTGTGTGTGACCACGCGGGTGTGAAGGGTTAATATTGTTTGGTCGTCGGCGCGCATCCAGCCCACCTGTGAAACAAGACAGCAAAGGGTTAAACTGAAATATTTATTTTTAAAGCCAGATTAGGCCAGCCTTTTGAAAATTTGGACCGATTGCAATACTTTCATTACTAGTATAGCTCCGCTATACTGTAGTAATAGAAAGTGCTGTTTAAGGTCCCCCAGTCAGCCTAGTTAGCTTAGTTGGTAGTGCGTCTGCCTTGTAAGCGCTAGGCCGCGGGTTCGATTCCCGCCCGGGGCGGATTTTATCCTGATGGGATAATGTTCGTTCTCGGAACGGCTGGCTTTCTCCTATCCTGTCTTCCTTCTCTCTTCGATTTCGGGACGATAAGACAGTTACATCAGTTCCCTCTGTCAAACCTCTTTTTTAAAAAAAAGTCAGATTAGTCTACCTAGTTAGTTTGGAGGAGTCATAGTAACTATGTTCCTTTGAGCGCTCGATCGCGGGATTGATTCCCGCTCGGGAGAACTTTATTCTAAACAGATAAGTATCGTTCTCGGAACCATCCTAGTTCGTAATGAGCTCGGAACCACGTAGTTAGCTTGGAAGGTAGCGCGTCTGCCTTGTAAGCGCTAAGTCACGGGTTCGATTACCGCCCGAGGTGGATTTCATCCCGAACAGAGAGGTAAGGTTCGTTCTCGGAAAGGCTAGCTATCTCCTATCCTGTCTTCCTTCTCTCTTCGATTTCGGGACGATAAGACCATAGCAGTTACAGTTCCCTCTGTCAAACCTCTTTTTAAAAAAAGTCAGATTTAAAGCCAGATTAGTCTACCTAGTAAGTTTGGAGGAGTCATAGTTCCTTTGAGCGCTCGATCGCGGGGTTGATTCCCGCTCGGGAGAACTTTATTCTAAACAGATAAGTATCGTTCTCGGAACCATCCTAGTTCGTAATGAGCTCGGAACCACGTAGTTAGCTTGGAAGGTAGCGCGTCTGCCTTGTAAGCGCTAAGTCACGGGTTCGATTACCGCCCG
>NW_007390179.1:0-1428 GCF_000475195.1 Diaphorina citri | reverse complement strand
AAAAAAAAAAAAAAAAAAAAACAACTGAGATTATCAACTTACAAGAATAAGATAATCATGGCATTATCTTCCAGGAACTGAATACCTATGTAAGTAGGTATGTGCGGAAACCAGGTACTATTCTGTCAATGTACTACTGTCTATGTGTATGTGTAACCAGAGATAGACAATCCTAGCATGTATAAGTATATTCCAATTATCCTCTTGCTTAGTACATAAGTAAGTATTCATTTAGATGAGATCTCCTATACATAATTATGTACATATGTACTTGCCTTGGCAGTGCCTATGTAGGTGCCTTGGCAGTACCTACTTACGGTACCTAAAGTACCTACTTACAGTACCCAAAGTACCTACTTACAGTACCTAAAGTACCTACTTACAGTACGAGTATACCTACAGCTCACGTGGTGTACGCATAGGTATGGTAAAATATTGAACATTGGCAAACAAACATTGGATACATATATGTACTTGCCTTGGCAGTACCTATGTAGGTGCCTTGGCAGTACCTACTTACAGTACCTAAAGTACCTACTTACAGTACCTATACCTAGGTACAGCTCACGTGGTGTACGCATAGGTATGGTAAAATATTGAACATTGGCAAACAAACATTGGAGAGAGTCCAAGCACTCCTTTACAAAAGTTCGAATGTCAATGATTTGCCAGCAAGCTGTACGGTATTTGTGAAATTTATGTACATGTATATTTACATTTATGTAGATACTTGTTATCTAATCTAACATGACCTGGTCTATCCTGTAACACCTCCTATTGGATAGAGTCCAAGCACTCCTTTACAAAAGTTCGAATGTCAATGATTTGCCAGCAAGCTGTACGGTATTTGTGAAATTTATGTACTTGTATATTTACATTATTTATGTAGATACTTGTTATCTAACATGACCTGGTCTATCCTGAAACACCTCCCACAAAATGGCAGATACAAGAGACCCGGTTTGGTCTTGAAATTATAGTTATTTAACATTAGGTGGGAATAGCGAACAGTTGCAATGAAAAAGCCTTATTTGAAGAGGGAACTGTGACTGCTGCGGTCTTATAATACCGAAATCTAACGGAGTAAGAGGACAAGATAGGAAACAGCCAGCCGTTCCGAGATAATACCTTATCTGTTTAGGATAAAATTAAACCCGAGCGGAATAGTTATTTAACATTAGGTGGGAATAGCGAACAGTTGCAATGAAAAAGCCTTATTTGAAGAGGGAACTGTGACTGCTGCGGTCTTATCATCCCGAAATCTAACGGAGTAAGAGGACAAGATAGGGAAAAGCCAGCCGTTCCGAGATAATACCTTATCTGTTTAGGATAAAATTAAACCCGAGCGGGAACCGAACCCGCGACCTAGCGCTTACAAGTCAGGCACGCTATCTTCCACGATAATCCTGGCCAAAGGTCAGGTAATGG
>NW_007390178.1:0-1428 GCF_000475195.1 Diaphorina citri | reverse complement strand
GTTTGACAGATAGCGGCCTGTAAGACTATCGGAATGTTTGTAGCGGAAAAAGATTCAGACCCAGGTTTCTCAGACGTGAATGGCTGACATTCAGCGTGAATGGTTACCTTGTGTTGATGAATGGTAGACATGTTTCGGAAGAATAGACTTCTGCCGGTATGTGGTATATAGAGATACTTGATGAAATGTGTAGCACCCACCCAGGTACCCGTTACAGAAACTGTTACAATAGCACCCCAGTATATCTGAAAAATGAGAGGATAACTATTGACTGAAAGAAGCGAGGACCATGTTATACCTCTTATCTATGATGATTCATTCAATGATTCAAATCTGCTCGCTCCACGATGAATCTCGAACATTCCCTCGGATTTTGACGAAGTTTGACAAGTCCCTTGGTCCTCAATTAGTTCAATTTTCCAGCCTAGAAATACGTATCTAGCTATCTACATACTCGTGATAATGAAAAAATAAAATACTTATTTCAAGGAGTAAAATCTACAGCAAAATAAATAATGGAAGCACGAAATGTGACAAAGAACAAGGTAACCTATAGTGAAAGTTGAGAGCTATCGAACTTTTAGATGTGTATAGCCTTTGTAGGTACCACCCAGTGTGCATGCGAATTTTCACGCAAAAATAAGAAAATAATAACACGATTTATTATTATTATTATTATTGTGTGTAGTTTTTTTTACCTTGAACAACTGCGGCACTTTTTAATTCAGTTGTAAAAATAATTGAGCTATGTAAACTATGCTGAAATTTGTAAAGGGTGTTTCAAGTATTAACTAAACTCATGTCAAGGGAGGGAGAAAGATGTATCATTTTAGATTTTCAAGACACAATGGACGCAAAAAAAAAACTGTTCCCTAGTAGGTAGATACTGCATTCTGGGGTGTAACTGTAAATTGTAACAAAGGCCCATACCCCATACCAGTGTAAATCGTAAAAGTATACACCCTGTCCGCTGATCATTTTTTAAGGAGCTTTAGGAACCCAAAAATCTAGATCTACACTGAACTACTCAATAGTTTAATTCAATCCCACTACTGCTAAATAAAGTACTAAATTCGACCTCAAGCTATCCTCAAGATGAAACCTACCTTTTTGGCTGACACGGAGCAGCAAGAGTTCTTACATCCAATCATAGTTCTGACAGCCCTGGCTCTACGCGGGGGAGTGGTTGCTTCCTCCCCTCCCAACTCAGGATCCACATTTTCTGAAACACAAACTGGGCCGTATTTACAGTGATTTCAACCAATCAAAATTGTAAAATAAAAATACAAATAAATATAATTAATTAATTTACAGTGATTTCAAAAGGCATTGTTGTTAGATCTTGGGAAAGCTTTGGAAAGAAGTTGAACGAAAAATTATGACAAATGTACAATTCAGGCACTGTCCTCAATACCTATGTATTTACCA
>NW_007390177.1:0-1428 GCF_000475195.1 Diaphorina citri | reverse complement strand
CGGCGCCGCTCGCGAAGTGCCGGCGAGCAAGATCTGGCCTGTCTGCCGTGCCGTGTAAGTTATCTTGTCTGCCACTAGAGGGCGTGTGTTGAGTGTGACCAGAGGGGGGTGTTCCACGAACGACTTTTTTGAGCCGCTTTGGTAATATGAAGAAAAAAAAATCATGTTTCAAACTATTCCAAGTCAAATACTTTAGTGGTATAGGTCTCAGGAGCATTTATTTAAGAATACATTGAAAATTACTTTGATAAATACATAACCCCTAGTCCTTTGACACCAAAAATTAAGTTTGTGAGTCTTTTCTTTCTAATTTGGTCACGAAAGGGTTAAACTCCGTTTAGTTTGACTTTTAAATTAACCAATTTGACGGTTGATATATAAAAAAAAAAATCAGCCAATCAGAATGCTTATTTTCAAGAGTTTAACTTCAAAGCGAAAGGCCTTTGAACACTTGTGAGAGATCTTTCGGAGTTTAAATTCACTTTGTGGACCCGGTCTTTTTTACAAGCGGGCCTGATTCTTACGATTCTGTTCACACCACATTGCCTAGTTGTTTTTATATTTGAAGGGGCACTTTGCATAACCATTTACTTCTAATTTATTGTGTCATGTATTTTATTTTTACTCTCTATTGCCTACAATTAAAATTTATTAGCTTTTGGCAGCGACATTTCTACTTTTTCTTCGCAATCGCTCATTAGAAATTTGGAAGAATCTAAAGATTAGTCTAAATCTAAATAAAATAAAGATAAGTCTCTATCAAGTCTACCATATCTTTTTAGTGTGTAGGACCTGTAGGACATAGTATTCAACGCATGTTACACTGTGGGATAAAGTAGAAAAAAATCAATAAACATAGTAGCTATGAATTTCTTTCCCTTTCAACAAGTAGGCAACCCAAGTTTTTGAATTAATTACACAGTGTACCGTTAGTAGGTATTAAAATTTATTAGCTTTTGGCAGCGACATTTCTACTTTTTCTTCGCAATCGCTCATTAGAAATTTGGAAGAATCTAAAGATTAGTCTCTATCGAGTCTATCCTATCTCTTTATTGTGTAGGACCTGTAGGACATAGTATTCAACGCATGTTACACTGTGGGATAAAGTAGAAAAAATCAATAAACGTAGTAGCTATGAATTTCTCTCCCTTTCAACAAGTAAGCAACCCAAGTTTTTGAATTAATTACACTGTGTACCGTTAGAAGGTAAATGTAATTTTGCTAGTAAGAAGAGGGGTTCTAAAGTTTACTCCTATACTATATTAACCGTTAAGCTAATACCTACCTACTTATATTATGTAGGTTTGTACTTTGTAGGTACATTTTCGTTTGTTAGTTACTCTTCAACTACCTACCTACCCATTTATATTACGTAGGTACATGTTTTTTGCCGTTATTTAATTGCTACTAATGCCAATTAGTAAAAGA
>NW_007390176.1:0-1428 GCF_000475195.1 Diaphorina citri | reverse complement strand
AATAATATCTCGGGAACGGTATGAGCTAGAGACTTAAAATTTGGTATGTAGTCCACAAATGTGACAAGGATGCAACACGCAACACGTTTAGTTAAAAGTAGGTGCTGCGGTAAGCGGTATTTTGACCGCTTTTCAGCGATACTGACTAAACGGTTATTGTAAAAGTTACAATAGAACAACACCCAAATAAGCATCATTCAATAGGATAAGGAAAGTGGTGTGATGGTCACACCAGATTTTTTTTTTCTTTTTAAAAGTGCTTTTGCAATATTTTTAGTCATAGTTAGCGCAAGTGTCATACATCCATGTTGACACCTATTATTATTATTATAAAAGTGCTTTTGCAATATTTTTAGTCATAGTTAGCGCAAGTGTCATACATCCATGTTGACACCTATTATTATTATTATTTTTTTTTTACCCTACCTTTGCTGAGGATAAATAGTGACGGGACTAGTTTCAAGTTTAGCACAAATGCTTGCTAGTTCCACAGGACAATTAGTAAGATTTACACTGAAGATGGCACAAGTTAGACCGTAATTCGTTACCAACACTCCAATCTTAGTGTGCAACTTGCAAGTGGCATCAATATGTACTTCTGCAATGCTACCGGACTCACCTGCAACAAAAATTGTAGCGTCAAAGTACCAAAATGTAGGAGGGAGGTAAAAGGGAGGGGGAGAAATGTGGGAGAGAGGGGGAGCTATTGTTTTCAAATCTGAGTACAAAGTTCAACTTCCTTCTATCTCTCCAACTTTTTTTTTTTTTTTTCATGCGTAGGTAGGACTGTGTTGTAAAATTAATAATAAACTTCCGCCTTTTTTTTTAGTCCGTCCTTCCTTTATTATTACAATAGTAATAAAAAGGTATGAGGGACGGACTATTGTATTCGCTTCGGTGTCTGTCACGCCTTTTTTTTTAGTCCGTCCTTCCTTTATTATTACAATAGTAATAAAAAGGTATGAGGGACGGACTATTGTATTCGCTTCGGTGTCGTCTCACTGATGTTAAGCAACCTTTGACTGGGTTTTATGTTGGTGGATGACCTTATGGGCTCTTCATTTTTAGTCCGTCCTTCCTTTATTATTACAATAGTAATAAAAAGGTATGAGGGACGGACTATTGTATTCGCTTCGGTGTCATCTGTCTGTCTGTCGGTCTGTTCCCATAGAAGGACTTATCCAAGCCTGGTCGACCTACATATCAAAACCCATAAAAGGACTTATCCAAACCTGGTCGACCTATATATCAAATTAAAGGTCTTTTTACCAGGAACACAAAAATGGTGGTGCAAATTGGTGGTTGTCCACGAAAATGGTGCTTGTCCAGAGAACCATATAGCTAAAAAACAAAAAACTGGTTTTTGGGGGATTATTTTCACATTTTCTCACACAAATGAGCTCTGATCTTGAAATTTGTCGCGACGAC
>NW_007390175.1:0-1428 GCF_000475195.1 Diaphorina citri | reverse complement strand
TCCAGGTGTACATGGGTTTTTACATTTGTTTCTAATACAGGCTTTGTTTCGTGGACAATCTGAGTTCTGAACACATTCAGGTCTGCAGGATACATAACCATCTCCATAGTAATCAGGTAGACACAAGCATACACCATCTCTACATTCTGCGTTTGGTACACAGTTACATGTGTCTTCTTGAATAACTGGTTCAATAGCTGTAAAAGATAAAAAGAGAAAAATAAGGATCTACTCAATGATCGAGATTGCTAAATGAATACAAAGAAAAATTACGAATACTATCAACATTTTAGGTGATAAAGTTTAGGTGACTTAAAACGATCGCAAAAGAAATATCGACCCACTTAAGTGAAATGTTTGCCAGATTGTCGGTAGAATAAAATATTAAAATAATTATTTAATTGATACATAAATAAAGTTAATGTCAAACTTACGTTCTGGAGGTTTGGGATAGCAGGAACTAAATCCTTGAGGACAAGTACATATCGGAGTATGATTGATAACTTTGCATTCAGCATTGTAACCACAAGATCCTGGACATGGGTCCTGACATTTCTCATTGATACAAGCTTCATGACTTGGACATTCCGAATTCATCACACATTCTGGTCTACAGTTTGGTGGAGATCCAATATAGTTTGGTAAGCAAGAACATGATGGTGATCCACCAATATCTCTACATTGTGAATATGGTCCACAAGGTGATGGATAACATGGGTTGACAGGTTCTGGGATATCTTCTTGTGGTGGTGGACGAGCTGCAAGATGAAAACAAAATTAAAGATATACAGCTGCCACGGAAAAAAATGCAATATTATTATTAAAATGGATTTTTGAAATATTTTAAATTGTACAAATTGAGAATGTATGATAAGAAATTAAGTGATACCATTACTTACGAGGTATTTTATTACATCGGATTCGAGGTTCTCCAGTGAAGCCAGGTTTGCAGGAGCATACAGGACTATGGTTGATAACTCTGCAGTTGGCATTCTGACCACAAGATCCAGGACATGGGTCTACACATTTCTGATTAACACAAGCCTTGTCAAGTGGACAATCCGTGTTCACAGTACATTCAGGTCTACAAGCTGGACAGGGCATGGATCCACACATTTCTGATTGAAGCAGGCTTTACTTTGCAAGCAATCTGAATTAACTGTACATTCAGGTCTACAAGCTGGAGGAGTACCGAAGTAGTTTGGCAGACAAGAGCACACTGCTTGACCGTTTATTTCGCGACATTGACTGTTAGGTCCACAAGGTGATGGCTGACACGGGTTTGTGTACACAGGTTCATTTTGAACTGGTTTACATTGGATAAATGGACTTCCTGTGGTTCCAGGAGGGCAAGTACACATAACAGCATGGTTTTCAACATTGCAAATAGCACCTTCTCCACAAGTTCCAGGAACACATGGATTTTTA
>NW_007390174.1:0-1428 GCF_000475195.1 Diaphorina citri | reverse complement strand
TCTTGACCACTCAGCCATAGAGGTGGAATTTTATTTAAAGAGATGAGAGAGAGAATCAAATAAGAGAAAAATGAGAGTGGATCAATTTCAATGAGATAAGAGGATCAAGAAGGAAGATGAGAGTGATAGAGTGGGAATGGTGCAATTAGAAAATTAAATAAATAAAGATCATCTGTTCTAAGAACAAACCTTATCTGTTAAGGATAAGAGATGGACTTGAATTATTCATTATTTACCTCTCTTGTGAGTGACATGTTTCTCCATGATGTTCAAAAACACTGGAACATCCTTTGGATTCAAGAGGTCGGGATAACCATTGAGGATTTTCTTCAAGAAGATAATCATGACTAGCTCAAGCTGTTCTAAGAGTTCCAAGTTCTTCTTGAACCTCCTGCTGGGGTTTGGATCAGCCTGGAAAAAGAAATAAAATCAATTTATCGATGTCCACCCTTGGTGATCAATTTATTGATGTCCACCCTTGGCACTTAAAAAAAAAAAAAGTTTGATAGAGGAAACTGTAAACACCACCTACCTAAATAAATGATTAGGTTCATAGCTTCATAGTGACAGGGATTTTACTCTCCAATAACACATTGAATCTATCAGTTCCTAATGGATCACAGAAGTTAAGCAATGTTGGGCATAGTTGGTATCCAGATGGGTGACCACCTGGGTAATTGTGTGCTGCTGGAGTTTCCCAGGCTGTGCAAGGTAAATGTCAGGAAGTGGGTAGCTTGTTGTCTCATGGAGAGTAACCCTTATCACTAGAGACATTGGCAGTCATACAATCACATTACATGGCAGAGTTCTATCACTTTTTCCCCCACATGCCAGGAAAAAACTAGCAATCAAATTAGGATATATGGTTACCTACCTGTTCTGCAATAGCTTTCAGAATCTCAACACCCAATGTGTATCCTCCGTTATTTCCAACGTACAATTTCTTTGCTTTATCCGTCTCCATTTCTTTGACAATACCATGTATCAAACTCATAATCTCATCTTCATCAATAATGATTTCTTGAGCTAATTCTTTACACTTGTTGAACTTTTTAACAAAAGGGTGATTGTCTATTCCATCATACAGATAAGCATCAGTTATTATATTTGATAGGTCCACATTTTGGCTGAGGAATTGTGCTTTGGCTGCTTCAATAGCTTCATCGGATAGCATGTCTAGGATTTCAATGTTTTCATTTAGTTATCGATAGTTTTTTTGAAAACTATCGATAACTATCGATGGCGCCGACTATCGATAGTTCTCCTCCTCTAGAATACACTGCGAAACACAAATACCAATCAACTACTTTCCGTAACCAAGCAGAACTTACCAAATGTTGTCAGCCCAAACTTTGGTGTGAAAGGATTTCAAATTCACACCTGTTAAAAGTCAGAGAAATTTCCCAATGCTCTGGAGTTATTCTTGTA
>NW_007390173.1:0-1428 GCF_000475195.1 Diaphorina citri | reverse complement strand
CACATTGAGGTTCTTGTTCAGCTTCCAAAGAGATATTTCATTCTACTTTTTATCTACTTGGAAATTGTTTACATACCTATGTACGTTTATTTGAGATATCTCTGTTTGTGTGGTACCTAAATGGATCAAATCTTGGAAATGACTTTTGAGTCACTATTACCTACTCACTAGGCCGATTGACTTGAAATTTGGCAAACTTGTGATTTTTGCATGACAAAGGCATATCCTATCAGAAATTTTGGTTACTCTAGAATTCTAGATTAATGCAGAAACCTTAATGATTTTGCCATCTGATTTTATTGTGTTATCTGTCATTTTATTATTGTCATTAATACCTTAGTGGGTAGTTGTGATGTATTTTCTATCTTGTGACATAATTTCATCCCTTTTTCCTTCGTTCTTTGTCTACGTTAAGGTAAGGTATTCTTTGGCATTCCTTCCTTAGGTCTTTCCTCATTCTGTCATCATTTCCAATAGTTGTGACATTTGCTTCTTAATACCTACTTGAGCAGATCTAACGGAATTTTCCTCCATTCTTTGTCAATGTAGTTTGTCGTCGTCGTCGTCGTCTTGTTTTCTTCTTCTTCTTCTTCTTCTTCTTCTTCTCCTCCTCCTCCTCCTCTTTCTTCTTCTCCTCCTCCTCCTCTTTCTTCTTCTCCTTCTCTTTCTTCTTCTTCTCCTCTTTCTTCTTCTCCTCCTTCTCTTTCTTCTTCTTCTCCTCTTTCTTCTTCTCCTCCTCCTCTTTCTTCTTCTCCTCCTCCTCTTTCTTCTTCTTCTCCTTCTCCTCTTTCTTCTTCTTCTCCTCCTCCTATTTCTTCTTCTTGAAATTGGATCTTGAAAAAGTTCGTCCAGTTCAGACTTATGTGGCGTATGGTACAGGTGGGCGAATAAATGGTACACTTACCCTATCTCTATTAAAACCTCTTGAAAAAATGTCTTACTCTTGTGGAAAACGAGAAATTTCTCATTCACCATGAATCAGTCATTGGGGATTTCTGCGAAAACCATTAAAACACACACATTATTTTAGGATTTGTAGGTAAATAAAATACTATTTGGATAACATGATTCGTAAGTAGGTACATAACTATTAATCTTTACTGAGTTTACTGTCGTTAATAGGAAACTAGGTACCGTTTTAGTTTCATAGCTGAGTGATTCAACAACTATGTCTGGGTTCGAGCACAAATTTACCGAGGTTTTGCCCGAATACCAAATAAAATAAACACTTTTATCGATTTCCGGCAAAAATGCACTCAATTATTCAAATAAGTAGTGTGTACTTTACTTTAAGTACCTATGTTTATTATTCACTCAAGTACCTACTAAGAGAGTAAACACCGTTACTGGGTACTGTGATTTTCGGCACCTATGACTCATTGAAATTACCAATACTTATTCAAACTGAAGCACCCTCCGTGGCCGAGT
>NW_007390172.1:0-1429 GCF_000475195.1 Diaphorina citri | reverse complement strand
ATTTATTGTTCAATAATTGAATAGGAAAAGATCGCTGAAAGAGGGATGACCGGGATCACAGAGATTAAACTGTGATTAAATTTTAATCTTGGATTAAGTAATTTGATTGGCTTAAAAAATTTGAAATTAACCAATGAGCCTGCATCCACTTGTGACTCAACAAAAAACATAAATTTAACTTTTGATCATACGTTTGAAGGGACTGGAAGAAGATGATGCATCAACAACAATGTATCTTGAGAAGAAAAAAAAACTCAGGTTAAACCTATTTTCAAACAAAATCGGCCATATCCACACCAACAAGTGTACAAGATAAAAATTAGCTCTCCTTTAAAGTGTGGCGCAAGTGTTCGTAATGAAACATGTCTACCCGCGCTACAAGTAATTCAAATAGATTCGATAGAATAATATCTGGCGATAATTGAAGCTTATCTGTCAATCAAAACCACCCGGAACACACCTCACACTCACACGTCAAGTTGATTGATTCTGTCAAAGATACCCTACATATAGCAGACACAAATGGAAATCCAGCACAGGTGCTTCAAATGATAAACGAAAATCCGAAGCAATATCAGGAGATTATACCCACGTACGTCGCCGAGGTAGAGATAAAACAGCACAGGCAGGGACAAATCGAGGCTAAATCAGTAGTTACTTCATACACTGGTTTAAATAGAATCTTATATTATAAAAACAATTTAGAATATATGAGAGGCTGACGAAAAACGCCGAAACCGTCTGACACACGGGAAAAGGCGAGGAAGAATATATCTTATTTATCATCCTCAAATGAGAAGAAAATCCGAAGCAATATCAGGAGATTATACCCACGTACGTCGCCGAGGTAGAGATAAACCAGCACAGGCAGGGACAAATCGAGGCTAAATCAGTAGTTACTTCATACACGGGTTTAAATAGAATAGAATATATGAGAGGCTCACAAAAAATGCCGAAACCGTCTAAACACGGGAAAAGGCGAGGAAGAAGAATATAATTATCTTATTTATCATCCTCAAATGAGGACAAGGTCCTACGGATTTAATGGGTTTGTATGGTGGTGGAATTAAAGTGGTTACAAATGTTTAAATGAACTCGAGAGACCTGCAGAAATGTACCATGTAAAAATAATTACATTTTTAAATGAACCCACTGAATACGACATATGCTTATATTGAGATAATGACCAAGTCAGTTGGTACATAATCCACCACATGTTAATCAGAACAAATCACAAGGTTACCAATCCATTGAGTTAAACTTTGAATGAAAATCGGCGCATAATGTAAACCCATAATCATCATCAAACCATAATCCAAAACATACTAACTTATGAGACCAATGTTACGATAAAAAATAAATCCTAAGGAAGGGAAAATGACGTCATAACAAAGTAGGGTTGGTTGCTATCAAGATTCAATGGTTGACA
>NW_007390171.1:0-1429 GCF_000475195.1 Diaphorina citri | reverse complement strand
AGCAGAATTGCAAATCTACACGGATTTCATAAATCCCAGAGGTAATTTCTTTCACAAATTTGTTATAAATATGTCTCATAACAATTCAAGATATTTTACAAGTAGTTACATTATGGTTTAATTGCCGACCTGACTTTAATTACACGCCTAATAGCTTGTTGGGAAACCAAATTAGAAAAACACAGACAAATGAAATGAATACCTAGTTACTGACGTGCTTTTTCTATCATTTTTATTTTATTTTCATTTATTAAATGTAGTAAGCCTTAAGCTGATTATTCACTTAGGGAAGTATACAAGGTTAAATAAGAGCTTACCTACTGTTAATATTACTACACCCCTACCTTATTATCTAATCCTGGTAAAGAATTTTTCCTATTTCTATTTAATTTGTACATAATATGTACAATATTCATCAACTAGAACCAGTCTAGTTCAAAGGGCTGTGGGTCTGGCTGTGGGACTATGGGCTGTGGGACAAAGCGTCTGGCTGTGGGACTATAAACAGGGAGGAGAACAGTTAACCCTAACCAGCCTAGCTAGCTGGCAGTTCTTCAAAGGGTTCTCTCTGCTTTTAAAGACCAAATACAAGTCCTCACGATGGTTGACTGCGGTTCAGGACGAGCCAGCCAATTTAATATGGCTAGAGCTAGAGACCATCACCCCGGTGTATAAGCAGATACAAAAAGATACCTTTTCCTCATTCTGCTATTGCCACTCGGCGAAAGCTAAAGCCGCTAAAACAACAACAAGATTAAGCATCCGTACTTCATAAATGAAACTTTGAGAATAAGAGGATAAAAGAAAGAATCTTCTTTCTTCTTTTACTCCGTTTTTTTCCCGCTCAAGCAGGGGCGACGTTTTTAGTCAGTCTCTTCCAAGTCGCTCGGTCTTGTGCCTCTGCTACTGTCACTCCCTTCTCTCGCATATCCTCAATGACACAATTTCTCCACGTTTTCTTTGGTCTTCCCACGGCTCTGGACTGGATCCACTCACTTTAAAAGAAAGAATAAGGAAAGTAAAAATTGAAATTCAGACATCTCCACTAATACTAGTAGGTAAATATGTACTGGTATTGTTGGTGGAGATACCTCACCCAATGTTGCTTAGCTTCAGTCATTCATTTGATCTTGTCACTGCCCCATTGCAAAATAAGAGTAACTAAATTTAGTGTTAACTAGCTTGTTATCTGGTCATTTTGTAGGTATTTTGGTCAAAATAAAATTAGGTAATATAACCAGGCGCTTAAAGCTGTACGCTTAATATTACATATGTATTGTTATTATTATTTGCCTACGAGTTACATAAACTTTACTTCTAGTCTGAATGGGGGTAGGTAGCTATACATAGGTAGTCTGAATGGGGGTAGGTAGCTATACATAGGTAGTCTGAATGGGGGTAGGTAGCTATACATAGGTAGTCTGAATGG
>NW_007390170.1:0-1429 GCF_000475195.1 Diaphorina citri | reverse complement strand
CGCGTGCACAATATTCTTGTTTCTTTAACAACATGAATTGCTTGAAATAAAAACGATCTGTTTCTTGTGTTGGCAAACAAACAAATTATCATGTTCAGCTTATGTCAGTGTTCAGTGTGTACCTTTATGACGTGCTCGGAAGGAGAGGTGGAAGAGGGAACTGTACTGCGATAAATTCCAACAACAGAGGAATGATAAGTTGATAATTTTTGGAACTCGTTCCTTGTCTGACTCACGAGCTCTCTCTGTGTGTTTATTATGGGAGTTGTGAGTTGTATAGACAAATACAAAACACTAGAGCTCATACCCAACCGAATTAAGGGGGAATGCTACCTGAACAAGACCAAGGTATTAATTATGTACTTGAATTAGTTTAAGACTCTTGACTGTCAAGGTCTGCCTCCAAAACTGTCCTTTTCGCTTCCATAGATTCAGTTCGGAGTCTGTACATCATTATAACATCACGCAGTCTATTCATATTCATCCTGTTCTTCATCTTCCTATAGCCTTTTCCTATTAAATGGGGTCGGCGTTGCTTGTCAGTCTCTTCCAGGCAGCCCATATTCATATTCATCCTGTTACCTACTGTTAGTTTGACAGGGTGTCATTCCACGAAGCTATTTTGCATTCTGCACATGAATTGGTCCTCCGGTCGAATACCGAATATCAACTCTCAACTGATCAAATCGAATCGTACCTACATATACCCGGTACTCCTGCATAATGATTAGTGCAATATCAAAAATCAAAGTGGCCACGAAGCTTGCTTCCATTATCATCTCGAACGTATTCCACTATTCCCACATCAGTATTTTGTCTAGTAGCGAAAGCGTATCACTTGTTACGCACGATATGGTTGAATAGAGTTAAGGTTAAGCAGTCTAGGGCCATGGAGAGCAGACTAGGGTTAGTGGAATAGTGGATACATTTCCGCGTGTGATCTCTCGCGTATGTGTTAAACCGTTCAGTGGATTGAATTCCCTTATCACACGATGACGTAAAGCCATTAATTGAATCGCATGACGTTATCAGGACCCAGTAATTGATTTGTTATCATTTACTCACATGATGAATATATTGCTGTTTCATCCGTGCTTCCCAATGGTTTAAAACAGTGCTTCCCAAACTGGGGTCCGCGGCCCTCGAAGGAGCCGTGGGGGCCGTGAAGGGCTTCAAGAATCCCGGGAGGATCACATAAAATACAGTAAAGGGGCCGCGAAGAGCTCAAAAATGTAACAATGGGACCGCGTAGAAAAAAACAGTTTGGGAATCGCTGGTTTAGAATATTACAAAAAGTCCCATATGAACGCACCGTAAGTAAATTGCTCCGCACTTCGGAAGCATACGGTCAGTCGCGTTACGCGCCCCCCGTTGGCGTATTGATATGCATGATTGTATGTAATTCACCAAGGATCCCTGGTGAATATTG
>NW_007390169.1:0-1430 GCF_000475195.1 Diaphorina citri | reverse complement strand
TATTCTCTCCGAAACCACTGACACAGTATTTTCCATAATAAGTTCTTCTTCATCTTGATCTTCCTCGTCTTCTATTCTGCCTTTCTCACTTACACTCTTCGTTCCTTTATTATCCCAGCGTTTCCTTCTTCTCCTCTTCCTCCCTATTGTACACTTGTCTCTGACAATTCTTTTCATTTTCTTTTCCAGCTTCCTTTTTCCTGTGCGCCCTCTTAAAGTATGCTTCACACTCCCTGTGTCCCGAACACCTTCAACGACTTTTTGAACAGTTTTTATCATTTGTTCTGCTCTACGTATTGTGAGACTTGGTGAAGTTTCGTCCCGAACACCTTCAACGACTTTTTGAACAGTTTTTATCATTTGTTCTGCTCTACGTATTGTGAGACTTGGTGAAGTTTCAGTATTATTTCTTGCTGTTCATTCTTTTCCTATGGTATTATTTCTTGCTTTTCTGTTCCTAATGGGTTCTCCACATATGTCTGCAATCCCGTTACCTCAAGGTTCATTGTGAAGTTTGTGAAAGCTCCGAGAGAGATTTTCCAAGTAATTTCTTGCTTTTCTGTTCCTAATGGGTTCTCCACATATGTCTGCAATCCCGTTACCTCAAGGTCTGTGGCATTCATTCCTTCATTGTGAAGTTTGTGAAAGCTCCGAGAGAGATTTTTCAAGTTTTTTTGTGGCACTTGAAGTATGCGAGTTTGGGATTGGAGTACGATATGATTTTATCCAATTTACTTATTTTGCATGTTGTGTGTGTGAGAGTTTGAGAATGTGATTTCTTGCTTTTCTGTTCCTAATGGGTTCTCCACATATGTCTGCAATCCCGTTACCTCAAGGTCTGTGGCATTCATTCCTTCATTGTAAAGTTTGTTTTGTGGCACTTTCCAAGTTTTTTTTGTGGCACTTGAAGTATGCGAGTTGGCATTGGAGTACGATATGATTTTATCCAATTTACTTATTTTGCATGTTGTGTGTGTGAGAGTTTGAGAATGTATGGTTACATTATTGTGCATCTTATGCATCCCTCCTTGTACTCTGAGTAGATTTGTATTAGAACTTGAGTTAAAGTATGCCTAGGTACTAGGTACCCTTGCTCATTTCCAATAGATAGATCTAGAGTCTAGACCTTTTTTAGATACTACTAGGTAGGTACGTAACGAACTGTAACGCCAGAACGCCAACGCCACCATCACATCGACCCCAATATTCACAATTTCAAAACTCACTAAATTTCAAAACTAATAGCTAATAGCTATTCGTATAGAATCATCAGAATCAGCAATATCTAACGACCTTTTGACCTGCAAAAAAAAAAAAAAATGTTCCAGAGAAAGATGTTCTCTGTAATTGATTGAATGATACTCGTAAGCTGACAAGTTACCCTGCAAAGGTCAGCAGTCAGCCGTGTCAGCACAAATTTATAAATTCAA
>NW_007390168.1:0-1430 GCF_000475195.1 Diaphorina citri | reverse complement strand
GGGTTAGGTGGTAGAGAACGCCTAAGGCGTTAACCTCGCCTAGTGGTTGCCTTCCACTCAAGAGTCTATTATTATTACTAGTGATTTACTTTCCTGTCGATCTCAGACGACATATAGGGGATTCGTATAAGCTTCACCCAACTTTTAGGGCTTTTTGCCCTTGCACCTAAGCCTTAGAGAGGGGTTTTGTGTACGTACAGGGGTTTAATGGAGGGAACTTTACTGTAACAACGCACGTCTTAGCGTTCCGAAACCGAAGAGGACAGGACAGGGCGAAAGCCAGCCGTTCCCAGAACGAATCTCATCTGTTTAGGATAAAGTTCGCCCTGGGCGCGAATCACGCGACCTAGCGCTTACAAAGCAGGGGCACTACCTTCTAGGGTAACTAGACTGGCTTCCATTAACCCTCAACTTTGCCATGTGACACCACCAGTTGCTTCGTTTTTCTCCGATCTTAAACGACGTTTTGTTTTTTTACATTTCAAATTGGTTTTCTAGAGGCATTTTACATTTTGCATTTCAAATTGGTTTTCAAAAGCATTTTGCACATCTCTGGTTTTGGCCACAAATTTTACGATTGTTTGCCCTTCGCACTCAACCTTTCCTATTTCTTTAGCAAAGGAAATTCAGGCTGTATACCTACTCCATGATTAAAGTCCCCCAGCCAGACTAAGCTGGTCTATTCCTTGTTTAACTTGCCCCAGTCAGACACATTCCTCCTGTGTATGGGATGGTGAAAATCAATAAAGCTCCTAGGGAACTTTCTTTATGTCTAATGTCATGTGCACCCGACAAAGAATTCAAAACGTCCAATACAGGGTGACAGGGTGTTCTAAAAGTAAATACAGGGTGGTCAAGTTTTGTGTGTCTAGTTGACAACTGTGAGGGTATAAATGGATTTTTCTACACTTGGAGTAGCACATATTGAGAAACAATCCTTTGTACTTCGGCCCTTGGGGAAGATCATCATTTTGGCTTTGACACTCAAAGTGTTCAAAAAGGTTATTATGCAGAAGTCACGTAAGTGGAAAAGAAAAGTTCCTTTTTGTATTTACTTGACCTAACCCTATAATAACACTAATCACTGCTCTAATTGTGAAAACTCCTTCTTGCGTTTAACATAACCCTATAATAACACTGGTCACTGCTCGTTTGTGCCAGTTCCTTTGGTAGCAATATTCCACGGACGGGACTTCTGCACAAGTACCGTTAAAAAATAGTTTGACAATCTAGTGTTATAAAGTGTTGAAAAATAGATGGCTTTGGCACACAAAGTGGTAAAAGATAGACATCTGTGTGAGTGCTATCTCAAGTGACACCTAATAACTTGAAAAAGTCTGCTTGGGGTAAATACACCAAGAACCAAGATAACATGGACTAGGGGTCTCAGGATAATCCCAAACCTAAAAATCCCTTCACAGGTAAAGGTA
>NW_007390167.1:0-1430 GCF_000475195.1 Diaphorina citri | reverse complement strand
TGAAGATGAAGAGATAGGTACCTAAAGAAAATACCCAGAAGAATAGACTCAAAGATAACAAGATTTTCCACTTCAAGACTTAACTGTTGGTGAAGTTGGAGATCAACTTTTAAATCGTCTAATTTGGCGCCGCGACTATTATAAGCTCAGATCAGCACATACCTACCAGTCCTTTATAAATGATCCAATGGGTACCTAGATCATATTGATTTTTTGTTTGGCATATTGCATACACAGAATAGTTTCACGGCGACCATAGGACTTCTTTCTGCAGGAATTTTGGCATCTCCAGATATTATGCAAATATGCATGCATGTATGTATGCAGGTATCAGACTATGTGCCTTAATAATGCAAAAGAGTTTCCAAGCTACGGAAGCTGATAAAATAAAGGAAGAAGAGATAATGAGAAGATAGAAAATGAAATTTTAAATAAGGAAAAGAGGAATGAAGGGAGAAAAGGAAAAAAAAAAATAGAGAGGGATAAATGTGTAGATGAAAGAAAGAATGTAGAGAGTAAGAGAGAGAACGAGAGAGAAGGAAGAGAGAGAGAGACCAATCGCGGGATGGTTACAGGTTTGACAGGAGCAACTTTGGTCTTTGCTCGAATGAGGTTGACCAACACACGTTGATCGGAGCAAACGACACGGATGTACACGGCGGCGGCCAAGGCAATGCTAGAGGCATCAGCAAATCCAATTAATTCAGGCGGGTTTACATAGGTGTCTAATACATAGCGTGGTATCTTCATCATTCACACAGAATGTTTACGGCTGTCTTGTCAAAGAACCTATTTATGTTAAGCTACCGTGGGTGGTGGTTTGTAGAAACAGGGATGAAACTGTGTCATATACAGGGTGAACAGAGTTTTACAGCTCACTCTGTAATCGCTGGTACTTACCACCTACCTCGTAGATTCGTATAAGCTTAACTCATCTTTTGGGGCTGTATGCCCCTACACCTAAGCCCTAGATGGGGCTTTTTGTGTATGGAGTTACTATCCTACGTTAAGTATTGTATACTTCTTCGCCCCAAGCCCTCAGTCCCGAAACCATTGGATGAGAGTTTTCAAGGAGATCAAGAGACAAGCCCTCCAAGACCTCCGGATGTGAGCAGGACCACTTGCGGAGTTCAAAGCCGCCTGCAGCCAACAGATTGGACAATTGTTCCCGTAGCTCACAGGCTTCAGAGATGGAGCTGGCACCGGTTACTACATCATCAACGTAGATGTCGTTTTCCAAGACCTCAGCGGCTTTAGGGAACTTGGGCCCCTCATCAATGGAGCTGGCACCGGTTACTACATCATCAACGTAGATGTCGTTTTCCAAGACCTCAGCGGCTTTAGGGAACTTTACTGCTTTTTTTTTTGTCAATTGTTTTATTACCCGTAACGCATGGTAAGGTGAACTGGCTACTCCAAAACAGACGCGG
>NW_007390166.1:0-1430 GCF_000475195.1 Diaphorina citri | reverse complement strand
TAATGTAGGCAAGTGGAAGAGCGTACACATTTACCTTTATTAGGAAAGTAAAACCACACTTTTGTGTTGGAAAAGATATGATAATATTATGATACCCACACCTTGGTACACTTCTTCCCGCCCGCCACCCATATCTATCTGTTTATTCCCTCCAGATATTTCTGAACCATCCACATGAGTTGTTTATTAAAATCCTGCGGCGATGGCAACATATTTTTCGTCACATTTTCCAGTGGTTTAGTTTTGGGGGTATGAAAGTATGTGGTCTGAGGGTATGAAAGTATTTAAAGTGTGTGGTATAAAAAACTTAAGGGCTGTAGGCAGGGTTGTATCAGAGTAATGTTGTACCGTTCTTGATGACTAAATACATACATCCTTTCATAAAAGATGTTTTTAACTCCAGTTATCCAGTAGTGAGGTCCTGTCCTGTATTATTATGCCTCCTTATTCTAAGTTATTCACATAAGTCGCTAATAATAAAATTGTCGGAATTGTAATTTCGGCTACTAACTGTTCCTTGAAAAGTATGCAAAATAAACTGGGCATAAAAAAGAAGGAAGTAAAATACATTTACATTGTGCCATCACTTTGATGGTTGCCATTAGATTTCACTATTATTTGTTTAATAATATTTTAATTCCTTTCTCGTTTGATGTTCTTCTTGGTATTTACTTACTTATGGAATTTCCAAAATTAGTAAAATCATTTACCTATTCAACGTCAAGTTCCCAGCCGCGAGAAGTCATCCGCGAAAGAGAAATGAGAAAATTGGATCTCTCCAAGCTACTTCTCCTACAGGGGGATTAATTATAATGGAAGCAACTTTCCGGAATAATCAAATGTGAAAGCACGTGAGAAGACAAACAAGAGTGACAGCAAACATTCCCCTTCTCAGTCCTGACGTGACGGGAGGGGACTTTTCTGTCTCATCCTGCCAGCATTAAACCGCCATATTAAACTGCCACTTAACATGATACATTACGGTGATACATTACGTCTTGTCTATCAAAATGAAAATACAATCAACTGAGACAGTTCTGTTTAATCTTTTAACAAAATACTTGAAATGAGAAAATAATTTATGTATGTATGTTGTATGTATCAAGGGTGCCGGGAACGCGCGGACGTCAAGAGCTCCAAGCGCCACCCGGCCTGTATTAACACGAAATAAAGTTTCTTTTAATATTTTATTTATACCTACATAGATTCACTCACGATAGAGATGGGTACAGGGCTACTTGGAGCTTGCAGCCTTGCAGGCATTTTTGAGTAAGCCTTGAACTTGGTCAAACCTCTAGTTAATGGTGTTGGGTCCGTACTAACGGAAGCCAAAAACTCGAAATAGCTGTTTTAATAGTTTGCAAAAGGTGCATAATAACAAAGGTTACGAAAGAACTTACCGGTTTCTGGGGAAGAACCGAAGCTTTTGA
>NW_007390165.1:0-1430 GCF_000475195.1 Diaphorina citri | reverse complement strand
AATATGTAACAATAATTCTGATAATAATACTCTTGCAATTTGGCTTTGCGAGAGACCGGAGGCTGCTGTTACCTGAGACAAGGTAGGTACATTACATTATTATTATCAATTGAGGGGCGCGCAGCAAGAAGGGCAAATGTAGCAAAATCGCGTTTTCGGGAAATCGGATTTAAAGTTTTTCCTACCAATTACAAAATTGTTTGTTTTTTGTGTAACTTCGTGAAAAATCGAGATATTTTTTTCTGTGCTGTGTAGAGAACAAAGTTCCGCGTCGAATAGGCCTGTATACGCAAAAGGGGCAAAAGTCGACTTTTGACCTTCTTGCTGCGCGCCCCTCAATTATCATTATTATTTTGATTACTATTTTAGAGTTTTGACAGAGGGAACTGTAACTGGTAAGGCCTTATTGTCCCGAAATCGAAGAGAGAAAAAGGACAGGATATTAGGATAAAGCCAGCCGTTCCGAGAACGATCCTCATTTGTTTAGGATAAAATCCACCACGGGTGGGAATCGATCCCACGGCCTAGCGCTTACAAGGCAAACGAGCTACTTTTCAAGCTAACTAGACTGGCGTTATATTTTTTATTTCAATTTAGATGCGTCAACACACATTTTAATGTTATCTCGTCCCTATCTACACAGTACATAAACCATAATAATACCTTAAAAAAAAAAAAAAAAAAAAAAAAAAAAAAATGAAAACCAGGGGCGGAGTTTCAAGTTGTACCTAATTGATCTATCTATCATCTAATTATATTTAAGTGGTGCTCGTCAACTTCTTGGTCATATGCACCACCTTCACTTGTAATTGAACTTACCCTATAACGGCCAAGATTTCGGATGGGGCAATCCAGGATGGCCTCTCTTCCCAAAGCCACTGATACGTTACTGGATTTGGAAGCAAACTCTGGAGGGATCTCGGGTTCCTCCTCTGACATTGAATCGGGGTCCGTTGCTGAAAACAGAGAAAATGGAAAATTTAGAATATTAAATTTACAATGGTCAACTTAAAAGGTTTCAAGTTGTGTCGACACATAATCAACGGCTGTCGATCGACGGCGATGGTCGACTACCATGTTTGGACACAACTTTATCTTTCGTGTTGGTCCAATTTTTTCAAAGGTATTTCATGAAGCTGCTGGGACTGAAACTTTGGGCGACCCAACCAACGCACACAAAAAGCCTACTCTGACGCTCACGTGTAGGGACAAACAGCCCTCAGAGTTGGGTTAAGCTTATACGAATCTTGGGCGAAAAAAAAGCAAACAAAAAAACACTGCTAGAGCAAAGATCGAAAGCCAGCTTAGCTTTTGGAAGATAAAGCTCTAAGTCGCGGATTCAATCCCTGCCTGGGCGCATTTAATTCTCCTATCCTATTTTTTTTCCTTCTCTCTCTTCGCTTTCGGGACAATTAGATCTTGGTACCTAG
>NW_007390164.1:0-861 GCF_000475195.1 Diaphorina citri | reverse complement strand
TCGTAACTTGGCCCCTGCTCTCGTTGCCACTGCAGCCGATGACACTCCATCACTCCTCTTGGCCGCCGCCGGTTTTCCCGGCTTCCGACCTCGGGGAGCGGCAGGTCCTGCCCTCTGTTTGATCACCTCTTCCAGCCGGTCCATGGTAGTGATGACATGCCTGACCGCATCTCCGCTTGTCTCATCCTTGACCAGGATCTTACCGTCGGATGTCCAACAGTTTTGAACACCAAACACATCCCGGGCTTTGTTCAGGATCCCTAACCTTGTCCTAGTTAGCGATTCTCCGATCCTGAAGGGGAGGCCCTTGAGGTTCTTCTTGGTGAGGAAAACCTCTCTCCTTGTTCTGTACGAACAGAATTTCACTATGATGGGGGGGGGGGCTTCGCTGCAGACTTCACTCTACCCAACCTGTGCGCTCGGTCGATCTGATCTGGCAGGATAGCAAGTCCAAGATTTGTATTGAATATCTCCAACACAGCTCTCTCGCTCTCATGTTCATCCTTTGCCTGCGCCTCAGGAACTCCAAACACCAGTAGACAGTTCCTCCGACTGTATGACTCCAGGCACCTCCATGTCTGCCAACCTCCTCCCGACCTCCGCGAACTCACCCTGCACCTGCGACCGGAACGATTTGAATGCGGCCTCAAGTAATCCTAGGGATACGGCCGTACTCTTCTCGTCACCCGGCTGCAGGGAGGCTTTGATGACATTTAGATTCGTACTGAACTCCTCCATCTGCCTATCCACCATGTTTTTGATGTTCAACAACTCCTCAGCCATTCCACCTATCACTACTTAACACTTTCACTGAATACTTGCCCTAACACATATGTAAGTACCTAACTAAGGGGAGAAAAA
>NW_007390163.1:0-1430 GCF_000475195.1 Diaphorina citri | reverse complement strand
GCCCCGGGCGGGAATCGAACCCGCGGCCTAGCGCTTACAAGGCAGACGCACTACCAACCAAGCTAACTAGGCTGGCGAGTGATGTACTGAAATATTGAAATAACTTGACGGATGGTCTACTCCTGTAACGGCATTCGCGTGTGAGAACTATTTTAAATAGACTAACAGTAGAAACCTATGACTATCATTGGAGGAACATTCTGCAGATGTACAATTGTACATATTGTACTACTCGTATGTGTACGAACTGAGAACTGAAACGTAGCTGTACACACACATAAATCAGTAGTTGTACACATACATATCGGTCAGTTTGAGATGCCTGATAGAGATCTTATGCAAGAATTGTTTCGGTACACCTTGGTACATTATCATGGATGGGAACTGATAGACTAGATAGACAATGCGTATTCCGAATGAGTGACATCTGTCATCTCAGTTCAATGTAACACAAAATCAACATCCGCTAACTTGAGAGCATCTCTTATGTTGAGAATCTTTGCTGTTCTTTTGTAATAGACAAGGTTCAAGTTCGAGAAAGAATTCTGATTTTCGAGGTTACAACAAGTTACACACAGAATTCTATTTAGAGTTTACCTGTTCTGATTTGCTGATTTCTGAATCAAATGGATGGTAACTTTGATGGAATCATGATATGACCACAAACTGCAAGTACCAAAAAAGGCATTTAACCGTAGGTATCTATATTCACGAAATATTTTTTCAACATATGTATTTACTTTAATATTCCAGTCCTTATCAATTCGAATCCAAAACTATCAAAGGGATATTTTTCATTTGTACGAGGACATTTGGATATTATAGCGCGTCTATGGTACAGAACACCAAAACTTTCACAAACCTACTCGTAATGGACCAAAGCTATTCGAAAATCAACAAGGTTAAACCGTTAGGTATAAACTTTTAAAAGAATCAAACCCATGGAATTTGGTCCAATCAGTCACATGCTTCAGTTTCGTATCAGGTTTTCAAGACTCTACAACTCTACATTTCAAACTAGTAGACCCCAAGTTTACTGTTATCCTCATGAATCACAATCTAATCCCCAGCCACTTTGCCTGCTGCTTCTAATTTCACTATTCTTGGAGCTGAGATCATTTTCAATTGGTCAAGGACAAGCTACCATTGTGATCAAGACTCATCTACTTTTACTTTGCCTTGAACACAACTTGTGATGGTTAAGTGTACTCTCTTTATTATGCCCATAACGGATAATTATGGCTCAGTTTTCCCCTCGGTCCTTTCTTCAAGAGAAAGATGAGGATATTATCACTCTTTATCTTCAGTAAACTGTTCTCACTTTCTTGTATCCGGGAATCTGAGTCCAATGGCGCGTTTGTTCTGAAAACCACTCATTATTCATCGATCCGTTACTAAACAGGACAGATTGTCTTCCAATTCAAGTCTGG
>NW_007390162.1:0-1431 GCF_000475195.1 Diaphorina citri | reverse complement strand
TGCCATAGGTTTTCCCTGTTTATAAGCTAGGTGTCTAAGAAACCGGTGTTGCACAGATTCGATTTGTTTTTTATATACATCATAATATGGACTCCATACAGAGGATGCGTACTCTAGAATTGGTCTGACAAAGGAAAAATATAGGATTATGAATGTTTTAGGATTTTGAAATTCCTTTGAATTTCTCTTAATGAAGCCAAGTATTTTATATGCTCGTTTTGTTATGTTATCATAGTGTTCATTGAAAGATAATTCATGGTTTATCGTCACTCCGAGATCTTTTGTGTTAAATACACGAGCTAATGGTATGTTGTTGATTGTGTATGGATGTTGAATTGGTTTTAATTTCCGGTGGAATGTTATTACTTTACATTTTTGTATATTCAATTCCATTTTGTTAGATTGACACCAGTTGAATAAGGAGTTTAGGGAGTTTTGAAGAGAAATTGCATCTTGTTCATTTTTTACTATGTGACCCATTTTTTTGTCATCAGCAAAAAGCCAAAAGTTTGTCGATAGGTAAATATAAATATCGTTAATATACAAATCAAAAGCAAGTCCACTAATGTGGCCCCCTTGTGGACATCCTGAAAGTACGTCAAAAGGAGCAGAAAAATATACAGTGGAATTATTGTAGTTACTATTTTGAGTACAAGAACAAGTGCTACTCCTCTGAGTGGTTTGGTACTTCACTATTTGAGTTCTATTAGAGAAGTAGCTGTGCAGCCAAGACAGTAAAGGATCAAGGATACCATAGGCTTGAAATTTGGCACACAGGATGTTAGTATTAATTTTATCAAAAGCTTTAGAGTAGTCAGTTAGAATACAGTCAAATTGTGCTCCTTTGTCAAGAGTATTATGTACATGACTAGTAAAAGATAGTAAATTAGTTGTAGTGGACTTTTTATGTACAAATCCGTGTTGATGACTAGTCAACAAAGGCGATAAAATAGGAGCTATTTTGTCATAAATAAGTGCTTCAAAGAGCTTAGGGATCGTCGAATTTTTACAGATAGGTCGAAATAATGAGATATTTTTCTTATCATTCTTACCAGTTCCACCCTTATGAATAGGTATCACATAAGAAGTTTTCCAATATTCAGGAAAACGACCTATGTGTAGTGACCAGTTAAAAATAATGAGAAGTGGAACAACTAAGGCGGATGCACAATTTTTTAGTATGATAGGTGGGACTTTATCTGGACCAGATGATGAGTCCATTTTCAGTTTTGTCATTTTTTTTCTAACATCTCCCTTTGTAAAGGCGATTTTATTAAGTGGAGGATTAAGGATTTTTTCAAAATGAAATTCAGGGGGAGCTAATTTCTCAGATGAATAAGCAGATGAAAAGCTTTCTGCAAACATATCAGCAATACGTTGTCCATTACTTGAAGATTCATTATTGTAAGTCATTTCAGATGGTAAATTGTT
>NW_007390161.1:0-1431 GCF_000475195.1 Diaphorina citri | reverse complement strand
ACTACAATATATTTTTTCAATGAAAAAAGGAAAACATATTTTTTTTATATTTTTTACACAAAAAGAGCTTTATTGTCAATGAAAAAAATTATATCACAGAGAAAAAAATAAACAAAATTGAACACTTATTCATCAGTCGTTTGTAAGCATAGATAGGTATATCTAATCAGTCGTTTTCCTAACTACTAAGAGGTAAGCATAGATAGGTATATCTATTAAAAAAAGATAGGGAGGAATAAAAAAAAGAAAAGGGTTGGTACCAAACACTTAATTTCGTTTGGAGACGAAAATAAAAATTTCAAGATAAAAATAGGTAACTCAGAAAAACAAAAAAAATAAACAAACAAACAAAATGAAAAGGGTAACAGAACACTAAATTTGGTTGGGGTACAAAAATGACTTTTTTAAAAAAAGTAGCAAAATAATAATAATAATAAGAATAATAGGTAGGTACCTATATAAATATAACCTAGAAACAAAACTGAAGAAATAATCTTGAAACAAAACCCAAGAATTAAAATTCCCAATTACTTTGTTCTTCCCTAGTTTGGAGAGTGAAAATTTTTGAAACAATTTTTGTTAGGTGTGAAACAAAGGACTACATTGCAGGCTACACACATAACCCTACCCCGACCATTGCAAGAAGGATAACGACATCTTTGAGCAAAAGGTGCTGCAAAATAAGAAGGCATATGTCTAGCTCCTCTTGTACGCTCTGATAGGGCAGGGATATTATTTCTTCTTCCATTAGCATCATGATTTGGAATTTCATTTTCATCACTGCTTTCAGTGCTCTCACTGTTTGAATCAGAAGAATTAGTTGAACCTGACACCCCGACAGTATAAGTGACTGCAATATTTATCTTGAAGTCGAGTAAGGACACACCGCTGTTCTCATCTTTCTTGTATAATACCCAGGCATTGGTGACAGCTAGATCCATAAAATTAAGTATGATACGGAAGGTCCATTTTAATGACCTAGTTTTCATTCTATAAAGTGCCAAAAAACGGTCACAAAGGTCCACACCTCCCATTCCTCCGTTATATTCTTGAATAAGATGAGGACAATCAATTTCAATAAATCTTGAGTGTTTTTTTGACCACCTTGTACACTTTCCCAATGGGAATTTGGACATAGTAGATGACATCAGACAAACTGGCTGGTTATCAACCCATTGAATGAGGCAAACTCTTTGGTCACTGCGAACATATTGTTTAAAATAGCCTCTTGTTTTTTTTTCTCATTTCTTTTTCTGATAATATATTACACATCTTTGGTAAATATGGTTTGGCCAGAGTCCCTGTACAAAAAATCTTCTTTGTAAGTAAATAGTCTACAAGAATTTCAGATGTGAAATATCTGTCAAAAATTACAGAAGTATTTGGGGGAACTGTATCACACAATTTTATCACAATATTTTTTTTTTTTTT
>NW_007390160.1:0-1431 GCF_000475195.1 Diaphorina citri | reverse complement strand
CCCTCTGTCAAACCTCTTAAAAAAAAAAAAAAAAAAAGCCAAAACACGTTTTGAGGTCCCTAGAGCCTAAATCCAAAGTTTCAGCCATTGGTCTGTGTGTGTGTCTGTAAGTAAACAAAATATCTCGAAAACGGTAAGAGCTAGAGACTTGAAATTTAGTATGCAGTCTTTAAATTTGACAAGGATGCAACACGGTTGGCGACATTTCGGCCACTTTAGGGAAAAAAAAAAAAAAAAAAAAAAAAAAAACTACTTTTAATTTTCACAATTGTGACTTGTGCTTATGCAATACTTTATCAGTATCGGACTATCAGAATAAATTTTATTCAGTTTTCATCAGGATAATGAGGAAATAAAGAGTTATGTATATTGATTTGTTTACACTCTAAGCGACAGGGACACTTAAGTAAAGTAAAAGAGCAATTAACACCTAATATTTAAACAAATTACGAAAAGAACTAATTTAATAAAATCTAAAAAGGAACTTTGGGTCACTAATGTCACTATATTAGAAGTCTAGAACAACCGACAACCGATTGAAATCAAACTCTTACTGGCAACTGGCAATTCGATAAGTACCTATTCAGCGTATTTATGCTGAAATTCACGTGGTGGTAGGATTGAGTCATCCAGATGTGTCACCCTATAGACACCACATGGTTAGGTGAGGAATCCCCCCTCGAGAAAAACCGCGAAATCCCGGGAATAACCAGAATTGCAACGATGCAGTGTGACCTCATTTTTCCTTTCTATTACCAAAGTATAGCGAAGCTACAAAAATATTAGTTTTTGAGACTCTAGGTATGTAAACCTCTTAAAGAGGCCTAGATCTCGAGCTTTTTCCGCTACACACGTTCCGACTGTCTGACTTGGGTCTGACAGACTTAAGGCTATCAGACCGGTCTGAGTGTGAGTGGCGAGCACTAGATTTTTTCAAACACATTAGAATCGATTTCATAGTTCAATTTAACCCGCAAGTAGGGTTCGTTTTGAACAGAGTTAGGTGCCACAAAAAAGAAGAAGAAAAAAAAAATGCCATCTTGGGTGAGACAAACATACAGACGGACAATAATTAACATACCACCACTCATCAATGGACATTACATCAATGGACATTTATATTGGAAATGACAAAGGCAATAAAACACCAATTATGTCCACCCACAAGGTCGTGTTGCATGGTACTCAGTGTGATTTATTGTAAATTGACCATCTATCTGTAAGTATTGTAGAGTGACATAGAGAGTGCCTATTAACTATATGGATGGACACAGTTCATACATCAGTCCATTTTTTCTTCTATTTGTATGTACTTAGGTATGGATATATAGGATGTCCATTTACTATGGATAGATACCAGCCTTTTACAGGCTATCCAGGCATTTTACAGGCTATTTTCTATGTGTACATTTGTACATATAGAAATGTGTA
>NW_007390159.1:0-1432 GCF_000475195.1 Diaphorina citri | reverse complement strand
ATACATCATCTCTATTTAGAACCCTGCAAAAGCTCCACAGTATTCCTTCTATTTCTTCTCCCCCTTCTTTCTTTTTGGGTAATATGCATGCAGAAAACATCTCTTTTAATGTGAACTTGGAGGGGATTTTCATCAAGTTCAATCCCTGAAACATAGTTTTGCTTTTGCTGAAAGCTCTCTGAAAAAAAAGCTGTTCCCAGACATATCTCGGTTGCCACAGGCTTGGAAGAGTTGGAAGTTCCACCAGACAGTGTTTCATTTTGGCGATTTTCGGTGCTTACCCTCCGAGTGTGGGTTTCATAATACGAAGCGTAGCTCGAATATGGAAAATATCAAACATGAAACATAATCTGATGTGGTACGTGCATTGCGCCTGGCGCAACGTATTACATTAATCCCATATGAGATATGAAAGAAAGCGTCAGTCATACTTTGCTTTTGAAGTAAAAATAAATTGAAATTAACATGGTTGGAAGTTCACCAGACAGTGTTTCATTTTGGCGATTTTCGGTGTTTACCCTCCGAGTGTGGGTTTCATAATACGAAGCGTAGCTCGAGTATGGAAAATATCAAACATGAAATATAATCTGATGTGGTACGTGCATTGCGCCGGGCGCAACGTATTACATTAATCCCATATGAGATATGAAAGAAAGCGTCAGTCATTCTTTGCTTTTGAAGTAAAAATAAATTGAAATTAACATGGAAATTTCTTAAAGTAAGTTTTTCCTCTTATATAGAAATTTTCAGTAAATTTGCCATTGACGTGTCTTATGCATAATTACCCATGGAAATTAAAATAATTATAAATGATTACGAATAATGACTACCAACGAGTACATTATGACTACAATTTCGTATAATAAACATTGTCGGGTGTACCTGAGATAATGTACCTACCCGATAACCTTTTACTGCCATCTCACTCATGGGGTGCTGAGTGCTGATAGTGATAAGATGTTGTATGGTATCAGCAACTTTGAGGTGTTTAACTTCTGGGGTGTTCCAAAGAACTATAAAAAGGACTCTTATATCGAAAATTATGTTCCGAATTTGTCATAGTTTTTGATTTTCGGTGGATGTTGTATGGTATCAGCAACTTTGAGGTGTTTAACTTCTGGGGTGTTCCAAAGAACTATAAAAAGGACTCTTATGTCGAAAATTATTATCCGAATTTGTCATAGTTTTTGATTTTCGGTAGATGTTGTATGGTATCAGCAACTTTGAGGTGTTTAACTTCTGGGGTGTTCCAAAGAACTATAAAAAGGACTCTTATGTCGAAAATTATGTTCCGAATTTGTCATAGTTTTTGATTTTCGGTAAAGAATCGAAGCAGCATACTGAATTGTACTCTGTCACACCACCTTCAGAAGGATTAACACACAAAACTGACTCCCTAATCCTTCAAGCACGAAATCTACCAGATCACATT
>NW_007390158.1:0-1432 GCF_000475195.1 Diaphorina citri | reverse complement strand
TCTTCCTTCTCTCTTCGATTTCGGGACGATAAGACCATAGCAGTTAGAGTTCCCTCTGTCAAACCTCTTTAAAAAAAAGAGACGTTTCTGATGTTCCAGTAAAACTTTCAATAGGTCGTGCAAGACATTCATTCTGTTCTGGGGTCTGTGTGTTCCATTTAAAAGTTCGTCATATTTCTTGACCTTGCTCCTTTTCACTTCATTCTTCTTTTCTAACAACTTATTTCTTTGTTATTTTGAGTTCAATAAGGCCGGACTGTCTTACCGACCTAGTTGTGAGCATGAGTGTCCGGAATAATTAGGTCTCAGCTGCATCGAGGCAGACAAATTCAACAAGATTTGGTGTTTTACTGTCAAAGTACGGGGCTATTCTATCTCTTTCACAGAACCTCCTGCCTTGATTGTTCCCACATAAGACATGACCCTCGAAAGGATTCTCCTGGAAAAGACCCTGCCATTAGGTGCTAGGTCCGTGGCGAATGTTTTTTGTTTTATTTTTGTTTCTACTTTTTAGGATTTTTCATGTCGCGGCGTTGTTTGTCATTGTGCTTGTAATGTTGTCCAATTAGGTTTGTAATGGATGGCCTTGTGAATGCTTTCTGAATGTGTTCCCCAAGCCTGTTTGTAGTTTCGTATTTTGGAACATTAGTTTTATTTATTTGGCGTAGTTTGACTGTTTCGTTATGGCGCATTGTTTTTATTTTAGTGTAGTTTGACTATTTCTGCTATTATAACGGCTATGTTATGTTCGTAAAGAGTTTTCTTGAGATTTTAAATCTTTTACGTCACCAACAACCTGCAACTGCAAAGAAGGTTATTGTCATAATAAAATTATAAGTACCTATTAAAGAATCAACAAACTTGCTTAAAGTAGCTACCTAGTTGGTATACTGTTTGTAGTTTCGTATTTTGGAACATTAGTTTTATTTATTTGGCGTAGTTTGACTGTTTCGTTATGGCGCATTGTTTTTATTTTAGCGTAGTTTGACTATTTCTGCTATTATAACGGCTATGTTATGTTCGTAAAGAGTTTTCTTGTGATTTTAAAACTTTTACGTCACCAACAACCTGCAACTGCAAAGTGGGAAGGTTATTGTCATAATTATAGGTACCTATTAAAGAATCAACAAACTTGCTTAAAATAGCTACCTAGTTAATATATTTTTTTTTCCAGGAATATCATTTCATTTGACCTTATGATCTGTGTAGCTACTAATTAATCCAGCTTTTGAGTTTGGATACAAATATGATCAAACATAATAACAGATTAACGGAAAAATAGAAAATCTATCTTACTTTCAATTTAAGTAGGAGACATTGACGTATTTCCAATATTTAAACAGGAGACACTGGGACTGGGAGCATTGAAAGAGATGATACGATTCTATATTCTAACAACTCAAGTGACACGCTTGAAAGCTTAAACGTAAGA
>NW_007390157.1:0-1432 GCF_000475195.1 Diaphorina citri | reverse complement strand
GCTTCAAAGTTTTGATGTAAAGCCAGTGTGAATGACACATTTGAGTTTTGTATCAAGTAATCAGAAAGAGGGATTTTGACACTTTATTTTTATTGAATACCAAGTTACAGCAAGTTTTCTGATCGTTTCATTCCCATTTTCAGGTGTGTGCCCTGAGAGTGACTGACAAGGCTAGATCTTTGATGTAATGAAATTTAACTTGACACATTTCAGTTTTGTATCAAGTAATCAGAATGAAGGATTTTGACACTTTATTTTTTATTGAATACCAAGTTACAGCAAGCTTTCTGACCATTTCATTCCCATTTTCAGGTGTGTGCCCTGAGAGTGACTGACAAGGCTAGATCTAGAATATTGAAAGCTGGAGGAGAAATCATCACATTTGATCAACTGGCATTGAGAGCTCCCACTGGCAAGAACACAGTCCTCATGCAAGGTAATAGAACAGTCGCGCTTCCTTGGGTGATGTTTCAAAGTCAAAGAGCAGGAAAAATGAGGACCAATGGAATTTTTCTTTTTCTTCTACGACTTCTAGATCCCAAGATAAATCAATTTAAAAAATACCGGTAAATTGTGAACTTTGATGTCACGGCATACACTCTCGTAGGCGATGATGTCACATCAAATGTCCCAAGCAAAGCTCCCTCGCAGACAACACATTAATCTGTTTGTGTGCATGTTTTTCTGTGCAATTCATGTTTGTGCGCATAAGTCTCTGTGCATCTCCTGAAGTGTGACAGAGTTCAGGTTTCTGACGGAAAATAAAAATTGAATTTTTGACCTTTTACAGTTATTATTTTGGAGTTTTAACCGGCGGCCCAGGTGAGGTACGCTTTGTAGGCCAGCCGGAGGCCGCCGTTGTCGGCGATGTTTTCGTCTGTTGGGGAGAATAGAATAGAAATTTTTTAGTGTTTTCTGTCCTTTGTGAAATTTAACTAAGTTGTACATATTACCTTGGGCGACTTTTCTATCGAAGTTCCTGTGTGTGGAGTCTAGTAGGTTGGCGGCCCAGGTGAGGTACGCTTTGTAGGCCAGCCGGAGGCCGCCGTTGTCGGCGATGTTTTCGTCTGTTGGGGAGAATAGAATAGAATTTTTTTTAGTGTTTTCTTTGCTTTGTGAAATTTAACGAAGTTGTACACATTACATTGGGCGACTTTTCTATCAAAGTTCCTGTGTGTGGAGTCCAGTAGGTCTAATAATAGACTCTTGAGTGGAAGGTAACTAGGCGAGGTTAACGCCGGACGCGTTCTCTACCACCTAACCCTTAGAGCTCCATTATTATGTGGTCAAGTTCTCAAAGAAATGATGAAATTCCATGTCTCGGCTGCGATCGAACCCACGTCCTCCTATTTACCAGTCGAGCGGACTACACCACAGAGGTAGATAATTACCTACCCAGAATTGCGCTAATATATATATATATATATTTTTT
>NW_007390156.1:0-1432 GCF_000475195.1 Diaphorina citri | reverse complement strand
GACATACCAAAGGCAAAACCAACACAATACAAATATGCCATTTGGGAAAAAATGTCACACACACGAGTTTTTAAAACGCCATCGCCATCAGGAAAGAGCAAGAACCCCTCTTGAATTATTCTTGTTAAAATGTAGTTTAATGTATCACTTATTCAGAATAATTCTGATGTAACTAACAACGTACCTTCTTACTTGATGCTTGTACTTCTGGGGACGCAGGAGTTTGGGTTAAGAATGCTACTTTTTCTGCTGTAAGTACTCATTAAATAACTTTTAAAATAATAGACACATATAATTATGTATTTAGGTATTAAGTAGGTGGTAATGGTTTTATTAGGGCCTAGGACTTGCATGATGACCTTGAGTAGGTATACTAGGACGTTGTAAAATTCAGCAAAATGATTATTTTCCTTCAAACAAGATGTTTGAAGCCCGGTGTTTTATCCTTAACGTGTTAATAATCTTAAGGCTGGTTCAGTTCGCCCTCAGCACATTTGAATATCTTACGCTGTTTGAAAGGAGGTCAGCTCCGTCACTAATCCACCGGTGGTTTCATAGCATGTCTGTAGCATGGCCAACGTTAGCATGGCCGAAGATTTCATGGACTGAAACATCTTGACTGAGCATCGGCTCATTTTCTGATACCGTATATCCATAGAGACAGGCATGGTGTTAATTTTAGGATTTAGGCTTTGTTTTGTGTAGATGTGGTCAATTTTCTCCTGTGTTCAAATGAACTTACCGGACAAATCTGGCTTTTAAAAGATTTCATCGCTGAATACCTGTGGGCACTTCAATGGCAATCTTTTTGAAGCTTCTTCAGCGGCCATTTTTGTTTTTTTTTTTTTTAAAAATTTATTTTTATTTTTTAGGTTTACGAGTAGGTACCTTACTAAATAGGAGGATTCATTTTCATTGTTCCTCTTGAGTTCACCGTTGGCTTGTCCAGGAAATATTTCACTCTAGCTTTTATGAATTGGCGGCATCTTCAAATTAATTGATCCCAAGGGAAAGCAAAACCTAGATTCTTGACAAATGGAGTGTGCTTGAAAGCATGTGATGTGTTCTAATCCACTCGAACCTCAAGAATAAAAGCTCTCGGCCAAAATATGAAAGCCCTTTCTCCAAATCAAGTTGTAGGATCGACCAAGCCTGTCTTGAGATATACCGAGGTTCAGAACCGGAACTAATAATTCATTTCTAGAGCCTAATCCATAGCCTGCACTAGTCTTCAGCATCCTTCATGTAGACAGGTCTATGTTTTCAATAGCAGATGCCTCCTAAATCTCCATTGCTTGTATGTAAATATTTGCTCTTCCATTTGTTTTCTACCTGTTTTGTTTAGAAGACAAGAAGATGTTGTGCCCAGGACTGTCAGAGAATAAATTAATGAACGCCTCATCTTGGAGGTCAATGTAGTGTGTGGTTGTAT
>NW_007390155.1:0-1433 GCF_000475195.1 Diaphorina citri | reverse complement strand
AGAGGATTGTTTTGAGGGGCAAAACTTGGAAATTCTTTCAACTTTTATTGGATTTGGTTTTCCTTTCAACTTTGAGCGGGCAAACTCTTCAGCCCTCTAATGCCCTTTTCAATGTTAGGAAAATAATGACCTAAAAGGAACAAAAGATGAGAATGTTAGCCTATTCCAGGGGTTTCCAACTTTCATGTGTATGCGGGCCACATGCTACATTGAAAGGTACTTCGCGGGCCACATATGTACATAGGGGAGCATTGTAGGACCCCCACCCCCACCCCAACTTTTCAGAAACGCAGTCCGATAGAATTTTCCAACATACATCAGTGGGTAAAGGCAAAACTGGACCACAATAACCTACCTACCTAACTTTTTTTTTCTTGAGAGAGAAAGAGATGAAAACACCAGAAGGGTTTGAAAATTCTAAGCAAATCCCTGATGGGCCTGTGAAAGTTCAAAACTTTCGTACCTATGTAGGTACCTATACCTACCCAATGTAAAGAGAAAATTTGTACGAAAAACATTTTATGTTTCGACAAAATTTTATCGCAGCAGTTGAAAAAAGAAAAAACTATAAACATGAAACAGGAGAGAGAGAGAGAGAGAGAGAGAGAGAGAGAAAAGCGTCGGGGAAAATGTTGGAAATGTTTTCGGGAAAGAGAATAGGAAAATGGTCCAGGGCGGTTGGGAGGCTGCGCTCACGTTACCTCTGTCTCTCTGCTGAGAGAGATTTTCTCACTTTTTCTCCCCCAAACTTCGACAGATATGTTAGTTACCCTCCACCCTTACCACGAATGAAAACGCTATCGTTGCCGTGTTGTGTTTTGAAATTGTTTTCGGGTGATATAGAATGTCGTCAGTTGGCGACTCTCCTAATCGAAACCTAAGTGATAAAACCAGTGATAATGATAACGCGTCGCCCGCCAAATCCCTCGTCGGTGGAGGTGACGGTAGTCCAGTGTTACCGGGTTCGAAACCCGTCAGTGTCACCCAATCTCCTGTCCTCAAGGACAAAATGCCCGATGGATTAACTAGTAACCCGATTCGACCTCAGCAAGAAAACACCAAAGGTATAATTTAGCATCCTAGTTTGCCTTGCCTTGACGAAATGAAAATCTAGAAAACATTAGCCTTAGAATTAGACATCTTAGAACTCTTATTTTACCTATAATTGTTTATATTTATTTTGTAGCCTACCTTAATTTCTACTCTTCCAATGATTTTCTTCCTGATTATCTTATAAAAATTCTAAAACTATGCCCAACCTTCTTAGATAATTATTCAAACAAAAGAATTTACTCTTAATATATAAATGATAGGTAATAAATACTTTGCAATATTTTGTGTAACGAATTGTTATAGAGTTCTGTGAAGTGAATAAATAATAAAATATTCTAAAATAAATAGGTAAAACATAAGAAAATCATACCTAATATTAC
>NW_007390154.1:0-1433 GCF_000475195.1 Diaphorina citri | reverse complement strand
TTTTTTTTTTTTTTTTTCACGCCTGTTTTTGAATGTTTCTTTTAATATTTTAGGATATCTTTTAATTCGCCTTTTTACTTGTTAATTTTATTTTGGAATTCCATATCCGTCTATCCGCAAATCAGTGTGACATTTGCATTTTCTCTTTATCTCTTCTTTGTTATGGAAGATCTGTCTAATGGAAGAAGTAGAAGGAGAAAAAAATCTCATAAAAACAGATCTCAAAACCATGTTAAATCCTCATCTTCAGCATACTGACAACAACCACTTGTATTAGCAGTGCCAATCTAAGACATTACAAACAATCGTATGAATGAAAATGCAATTCACAACCGTAGTACTACATACTCGTAAGTCAAGATCGTATACCAGCAAATATACTCAAATATAGGTACAAGTATACCAGCTAATAAAGCAAACTATACCAGCTAATACAGATAATACCATACAATCACTATAGTAACATTCACTCCATACCAAGACAACACGCGAGTATACTACGCTCAGTGTAGAACCTGACTGTTGAGAAAGGTTATGGACGCAGACTGCAAACCATTATACAACAGTCACTACAGAACTGAAGGAATGAGAGTCAAGACTAAAACGAACATAACTAAAGACTGCATACCAAACATACATATACGAGCAAGCTTAACACAACGTTTCAAATATATGGTTGTGCTGACAGTATGTGGGCTAGATTTGTAGAACCTTAACCCATCCTTTAAGGCTGTTTGCCTTTACACCTAAGCTCCTGAGTGGGCTTTTTGTGATTGGAGTTAAGCTGGTATATGGACAAATCTTGCAACTAACTTTTAAGCCACTTTTTTTTGGACCCTTTTCAGAGCGGTTCCTACTTTCTACATTTTAATGAACCGCTAGTAAATTAATGATCACATTTTATCATTCTCTCACCTCTTTTCCATCCCACTAGCTGAAAATTTCCCTTTTTCCCTCAATTTCGGCAGTTCTTTCCCTTTTTCAAACTCTACTCTTTCCTCTTGTTTTCCCAAATTCCCCCAACCACATTTTTCCAAATTCCACCCTCGCATTTGTGACCTCCATTTTCCAGAGAGTTCATTCACCCCTCTGTATATTCTGCCACCTTACTTTTCTGTGTTTCAACAGTTTCATCTCTCTGACGGCATGAAAATTTTGGGCTTTCTATGGGAGCAAGTGGGTTTTTTTTTGGGTGGATGGTGCAAAAGGGACCATTTTAGGTCGCTTTTTGTAAATTGTGCTCACTTGTTTGTGATTTGTTGCTGAGTTGAAGTTCTGGTGGATAAGATTTGCCAAACTCTGGTAGCCAGACGTTTCCGTCCTGTTTTTAAACGCCACAATCTGCAAATAATATTTGTGTTGCCAAAATAAAACTAGGCAATCTAGGCACCGCCTGTCTCACTTTTCCTACGTGCAGTTCTAGCATCCCCAAG
>NW_007390153.1:0-1433 GCF_000475195.1 Diaphorina citri | reverse complement strand
TTCTTCCTTCCCATATGTACAGCACGCATCTTCCGATGTAGGTACAACAAACCTGTCACTCATGAAAAATATTATTTTTCCTCTCGTATACCTTTACATACCTCTCTACCGCCCTATCCCCACACCAATGGGTATACCTACCGATGATATCATACCTAACATACCTCAGCCTCTAACCTCTACTGCCCTATCTCTAATCCTACTGCTGATGCGGTTGAAACCTAGCAGTCATAACAGTAGTATGCCTGACCTACCAAGGTGTTGAGATGTGTCTACCACATGACTTGACGTACGCACAACGACTGAGTGTGTTGGTTAAGGGGAAGATTTGTGGCTTTTCCCAAATGTTTACAGTCTTAGGTTGTTTTCTAGTTCGGTTCTTAGCTTACAGTCTTGTTAACTGGTTGTTAGTACACTTTTGGGCGCCTTGAAAAGCGTTTGAGGGAGTTGCTTCCGAGGCAATGTAGACACTCATCGTGAACATGAGTTAGATCTCTACAAGATTGTTGTTATCATTGTTACTGATGTTCTTCATGATAACTTGATAAAATCTATTTGTTTCAGTGAATAGTTGGAGAGAACGAGCTTCAAGAGAAGAAAATGGAGACAAAGTGAAAGTACATGGAGAGGAAATAAAGTCTAAAAAGAAGAAAATAAGAAGAAGAGGAAAAGGAGAACAAGAAGAAGATAATAAGAAGAAGCAGAGTGAAGAAGAGGAAAAGAAGGAGAGCAAGAAGGATGAGAGAGAAAGACAAAATCGTCCTAAACTGCAAAGAGACGAAATCCCCAGAGCAAATAAAAAACAAAATGGTGCATTTGAAAGAATAAAGACGAGAGTAGGAAGTGTGCCTTGGTAACAACACAGAAGTGATTGTAGACAACATTGGAGAAGTAATACTTAATACTCATATGAAGAAGATACTGATGGTGAAGGAAAAGACTTGTTGACAGTTCATGATAATCTTGGTGACCTGAATGGATTGATCAATCATGAAATTGTCCAAACGTAGGTCCAAATTTGACAAGATAAGATTCACCTAAAGCAGGGGTGGCCAGACTTTTTTCGTTGCGGTTCCCTTCTTAACTTTCAAAAGTGTTTGAGGTTCCCCCCCCCACCCACACCCAAAGAATTAAAAATAATATTAGAGACTCTGATACAGTTATTCGAGGATACATTAGATTCATTAGAGGAGTTATTGGAAATCAAGATTTGTTATTAAAGAATATACGTTAGAGCTAGTATCAGCCTCACAAGAAAACTTCGAGTCCTCTACGAAAACATTCCTCCTACAACATCCAAAATATACTGAACAAGAGGGAGAGAAAGAGAGAGAAGGGACGATAAATCAGTCCAGAAAAAATAATAAAAATTGGAAGATGTAGAGAAACTGGAGAGAAAACGAAGAACACGAAGAGGAAGGAAGAGGAGGAGA
>NW_007390152.1:0-1434 GCF_000475195.1 Diaphorina citri | reverse complement strand
TCGAGATTTTTTTCTAAGAGATAGTCACCAACTCATCAGAAAAGAGATGGGATTTCAAGAAGTTGAACTTTTCTCATAGTTCTGATGACACGTACAACACAATTCCCCTTGTATCCCTTTTTACACTCCTAGAATGATACAGCCTTCAATAGAATAGGTTTCCTTTTTTTATCCTTCGAGATTTTTTTCTAAGAGATAGTCACCAACTCATCAGAAAAGAGATGGGATTTCAAGAAGTTGAACTTTTCTCATATTTCTGATGACACGTACAACACAATTCCCCTTGTATCCCTTTTTACACTCCTAGAATGATACAGCCCTCAATAGAATAGGTTCCTTGTTCCTTAAGAAGTTAGAAGAAATAGTCATCAGGAACAGCCAGACAGGCGACTTTACAAAACGCTCTCGATACGTTAAGAATAGAGACAGAACAGAATACAATACCAACCTATAGATAGATACCTTGTTCATCCCGTCCAAACACGACTGAAAAGTCCCTTTACCCTACCAGTCTAAACAAGATCTCGTATATTCGATAAGATAATACCTAGGTCAGGAACAGCCAGACAGGCGACTTTACAAAACGCTCTCGATACGTTAAGAATAGAGACAGAACAGAATACAATACCAACCTATAGATTAGATACGTTGTTCATCCCGTCCGAATACCTACGACTAAAAAGTCCCTTTACCCCAGCAGTCTAAACAAGGTCTCGTATGTTCGATAAGATAATAACACATAAGTAGGTACTAGAACTAGATACATGACGAGTTTGACGAGAATATGAACAATTCATTAGAAAAGACCTTGTTTAACCAGAGAGTAATTAAATAGGACAAGAAGAATAGGGATGGAATTTTAAGTCCATAGATAGAGGTGTACAGCTTTCACGAAATGTTCCCTATATCGATTAGGTAGCTTTGAAAGCGCAAAATAAATGTTATCATATTTTTTGTCTGAAAGTATTTCTCTCACGAGACTGCACGAGAGTTAACGAAGTTGTGAAGGAAAGGGACAGAGAGTGGTTGGGTGGAAGAGCTCCTTCTGGAGAACCTGGCCACTTGGAAAGCTATAAAAAGAAGGAAAAGGAGGAGGAGGATAAAAAGAAGAGGAAAAATAAAAATACAGCAGTTAAAAAATATAAAAAAAAACGTATTCCCCCCATGCCTTTTTTATTTTAATAAGTCCGACCGGCTGATTGCATGTAATGAGGTACTGCTATGGTATTACCTATGGTAAGGTAAAGGTAATGGGGGTTAGAGTAGTGGTAGGTTGTGTGTGAATCATGCCAAGTGTAATTACGCAAAGCAAGAGGCAAGAATTGAGGGTGACTTTGAAAAGAAAATGTCTGAAAAAAAGAGGAGGAGGAGGAGGAGGAGAAGAAGAAGAAGAAGAAGAAGAAGAAGAAGAAGAAGAAGAAGAAGAAGAAGAAG
>NW_007390151.1:0-1434 GCF_000475195.1 Diaphorina citri | reverse complement strand
GACACCAAGGCATCATTTGTCTGAAATAATACAAATAAATAGTAATAACTGGTAATCGGAAGGGCGTGGGTTCGATTCCAGTTAAGGTATTGAATTTTTATCAACGTTCTTTTTTTTTTACTTAGCCTAACAGTAGACAACAGTAATAGGAGTAGGCTAAGGCCTCAGTAAAGGGGAAAAATCACCTACTGGGATTGGTTCAACACGAGCAAGTAGCAAATGACTCGTTGAAAAATATTTGCAATCGAAAAACGAGTACAATTTTTTGCTGATCGTGGGATTCGAATACAAGACATTCTGCATGGCAAGCAAGCGCGTTACCAACTTACCACTATAGGTTCGTAGAAGCTTAACCCATCCTTTAAGGCTGTTTGCCCCTACACCTAAGCCTCAGATTGGGCTTTTTGTGTATGGAGTTAAGCAGTAGGGAGTGTCAAGTCATTCATGCAGGTAACTAGGTCCCCTGAATTTGGAAAAAAATATAAAATTAAAATGCCACATCTATCATTTTAAAAAAAAGGTAGGTATATCTTTTTCCTTAATTTTCTCCTCCTACCAGTCCTACCTCAGATTATTTCCAATACTTCATCATCACTTATCTACCTACCACTTACCACTTGATAACTGATAACAACTATTACAATCACTCATCCAAACTAGAGCTTTGGTAACTCAAATCTCCAAACTCATGGTAGGAAAATTTCTGGAAGAAAAGCTGGAAAACTGCTACTGCCAGCTATAAAACTAGAAATGCTATTATAGTATTATGTTACTGAAATTCTGAAAAGCCGAAAAGTCTGAAAACTGAAATGGTCCTGCTGAATCTGCTGCTGCTTGCTGTTGCTGATGCTGATATTGCTGATTGCTGATAAGAACTTTTGATTTTTTTTTTTCAAATTTAACCGCCCACTGCAGTTGGGGGGGGGAGGGAGAGAGGGGAAATGGAATTTTTCAAGATGGCCGTTTTGTAGCTTCACTTCTCTACAAATCACTCCACTAGATCGACTTTTCTTCACCTCCTTGAATCAAGCGTTTGCTCGCTTCACAGGAGAAGTGTTCAGTCTCTTTGTTATTATCAGTCAACTAGAATAAGAAGCGATTATATGTAAGTTGTATGTGGTCCACGCACTCACGCAGTCAGTTTAGTTAGTTTGGAGGGTAGCGCGTCTAAGCGCTATGTTCCCGGTTCGATTCTCGCCCGGGCCAGGTATTATCCTCAATAGACAGTTTCCTCTATCAGACCTCTCTCTCTATTTTTTTTTCTTCAAAGTCCAAGTACACTTATCCGTTACCTTAAGTCTAGCAGAAGTGCATTCGGTAATTTGGAGCAAGCTAGACGTAAGGTGATGGAACTTCAATCAATATCAATGTCCTACACAAGCCTTGAGCTTATAGGACAGTGATATACTACTATCAATGATGTTGAAATGTTAC
>NW_007390150.1:0-1434 GCF_000475195.1 Diaphorina citri | reverse complement strand
TCGGAAGCACTGTGCCTTCCATTACCAGAAGTTAGGACTATGGGAATTACGAAAGGTGTTACCAGAAGTACCTACCTAGATTCTAGTACAAGTCGAGAGGCTTAGAGAAGTTCAGAGTAGGTCTCTCTCTCTAGAGACAGTAGGTACAGGGTACAGGCAAGGGACGAAGGAGAAAAAACAAGATGAAATAGAACAAGTTTATGATAGGAACACAAAGGAGAAGAATGTAAACAATAGCATTACAGTGGAATACAAAACGAGACATTACAATATCTATCTAACGAGACATTACAATATCTATCTAATGAGACATTACAATATCTATCTAACGAGACATTACAATACCTATAATAGCAATTATTAATGTTCCCGAAAAGTACTACCTACAAACCTACATGTACTTAGTGGAACATGAAAAGATTGTTGTAACAAGCAGGAAAAACCAGTTTTTTTGGTTTTTTGGCTTTATGGTTTTCTGGACAAAATTTGCACCACCATTTTCGTGATCCTGGTAAGAAGGCCTTTAATTTGATATATAGGTCGACCAGGTTTGGATAAGTCCTTCTATGGGGACAGACTGACAGACTGACGGACCGACCGACAGAAGACACCGAAGCGAATACAATAGTCCGTCCACTATACCTTTTATTATTAGTAATAATAAAGGAAGGACGGACTAAAAAGAAAGTAATCAATAAATCTATTATTACGTAAAGTAGTTTTATAACGTAAAGTAGTAATTTCAGTAAACGTAGAATTCACGAAGAAAAGGCGATCCCAAGGGGCTACCAAAAGCCCGTTTGGTCTGAAAATCTAATGACCAAATGTCCTTCATGTGCTAAACGTGTCTGCCAAATTTAATCAATATCGGACGAACCGTTCGTGAGTTATCGAGGAACAAAGAAAGAGATTTTCAGTCAAACTAAATGGGACACTGCAAAATCGTCGAGTTAGAACTTCAGATATATCCCAGCACTTCTAGCAATGTTTCAACTTTTCAAGGAATCTAATTGGAAGACGTCAAGACGTGCGGGGAAAAGGGAAAAATAAAAGATCTCAATTCCCACCCTCCGCAATCTTTTCTCCCTCCTCGTCCCCCGTCAATTTCCCAGATCCCAGCGCGTGTGGGGAAGAAAAAGGGAAAAGGTTCAAAAGTAGATTTAGATGTTTTCCTAACTGACGATATACCCGTAACCGTCATACGTCAACTGGAATTGAGTTGAGATGGGGAAGAGAGAGGGAAAGGATGAGGAAGAAGAAGAAAAGAGGGCAGGAAAGAGGAATGAAAGATTGTGGGAAGAAAGAAGGATGAGTGGATGAGAAAAAAGGTGTGATAGAGAGAGAAGGATTCGAAGAAAACGAGAAAGAAGACGAGGAATTCGGAGAAAGAAGGATGAAAACTGTCGACTACGGAGATCTTTGACAAGTAACAAA
>NW_007390149.1:0-1434 GCF_000475195.1 Diaphorina citri | reverse complement strand
TGTCTGCTTTGGAAACAAGATCCGAAATATCACCATGTACGCGAAAATATGTGTAACATCTTTGTTGTAGTGGTAATCTGGGTTTCTCAATATTACTTCCTCTTGAGCAATACACATTTACACAATGTTATCTGTATTTGAGAACTGAGAATTTCTACATAACGTTTCAACACACGTGTTTGTGTGGAAGGAGTAAGAGGAATCTGTCTACTTTACTAGGTATATGTACCTTCTTTATATTCTACTATTTATCCTGTGTCCTTTACACCCTCCAGTCCTGTATTTGGTTACACTTTGTCTGCTTTGGAAACAAGATCCGAAATATCACCATGTACGCGAAAATATGTGTAACATCTTTGTTGTAGTGGTAATCTGGGCTTCTCAATATTACTTCCTCTTGAGCAATACACATTTACACAATGTTAATTCAAATGTGAAATCCAAAATCTTTTCTTCGCTCAAATTGGAAATTTCTTTCGCGCAATCCTCATAGTATGTGTATGTATTCAAAAATTCCACATTAAAATTTATATTGGATTTTTCCCCTCGAATTCATATTTTAGAAAATTGTTTCTTTTCCCAGAAAATGTGTTGTGTTTTTGCGCGACCTCTTTAGTTGTTCAGTCCTGAACCTAGTTTTCTTCCGTACCCATAGTATGTGTATGTATTCAAAAATTCCACATTAAAATTTATATTGGATTTTTCCCCTCGAATTCATATTTTAGAAAATTGTTTCTTCTTTTCTCCCAGAAAATGTGTTGTGTTTTTGCGCGACCTCTTTAGTTGTTCAGTCCTGAACCTAGTTTTCTTCCGTACTTACCTTGTGCCGTACCTACCTTGTTGAAACCATATCTTATCTTCTTATGTCTTATGGAATCCACAAATCACCTCGAGTTTTGTTTCCTACTAGGTATCTTTTATTTTTACAACCTGGGGCTTCTGAGGGGTAACGAAGTTTTTGTCCTGACCGTTGAAAATTAGCTGATATAGGAAATAAAAGCCATGACAGTTCATGAAATGGAGGTTTTTCAAAAGGTCAGTTCCTGTAGGTTCGTACTGTGATGTATGAAGAGAGCTAATCGAGTAGAGTAGTTCCTGCAACAATACCAGCACTATAACTATAAATAACTTTGTACACAATCAGAATTATTAACACAACAGGAATTATTAACAATGGTGAACCAAAGAAGACGTTCTAGAGAAAAAAATGCTTTTGGGATAATGAGATTTCATTTTGGTCCCGAGCATTCTATTTCTTTGTTCAATCATATTCTCCTCTATAATGCTTTCACGTGCAGAAATACGTTGCTCCTTCTGCTTCCCATCCTTTCCGTTTTATCTCTAAATAACGAGCTACCATACGGCAACTAGTATCATTCTTCTAGTCTTACATGTATTCAGTGTATCCTGAGTAATCTTAGACATGACATCCTG
>NW_007390148.1:0-1434 GCF_000475195.1 Diaphorina citri | reverse complement strand
TTGTAGGAGGCGAGGTAGTGCTGGTAAAAGGTACACCATACTTACTCTGCAGTAAAGCATTAAGTTCAACTTGTAATCCATACACACCAACTTGTATCAAGTCTTTGACTTCCTCTGACTCCAGCTCAGTTATACCAATGATTCTCTTGTGGAAACTATCGATGAGAACCTTCTTGTTTCAAACATTAATTATACTTACTCTGCAGTAGAGCATTGAGTTCAACTTGTAACCCATGAACACCAACTTGTATCAAGTCTTTGACTTCCTCTGACTCCAGCTCAGTCATACCAATGATTCTCTTGTTGAAACTATCAATGAGAACCTTCTTGTTTCAAACATTAATTATACTTACTCTGCAGTAGAGCTTTGAGTTCAACTTGTAACCCATGAACACCAACTTGTATCAAGTCTTTGACTTCCTCTGACTCCAGCTCAGTTATACCAATGATTCTCTTGTAGAAACTATCGATGAGAACCTTCTTGTTTCAAACATTAATTATACTTACTCTGCAGTAGAGCATTGAGTTCAACTTGTAATCCATGCACACCAACTTGTATCAACTCTTTGACTTCCTCTGACTCCAGCTCAGTCATACCAATGATTCTCTTGTTGAAACTATCAATGAGAACCTTCTTGTTGTCAGCCTCCTTATGAAGACCCTGGGAAAAGTAGAATTGAATGGAAATAGTTTAATTTATATTTAACAATAACACAAAGTATACGATAAAATAATATAGAACGAACTTTCTGGGAGGAACCAACTTGGGCTAAAATTAGAGTGAAAGCGGTGACATAGAACTGAGAATAAAAAGTTATGATCTTTGCTCTCAGCTTCACTCTGTTTTTGTCTTAGAGGAACAAAATTAGAGAGCCCTAAGAAAGTAGGGATAGTTACTGTTATACCTATGCTGACACCATGTTTGTTTTTATTATTTGTAAAAATATGTCATACGATAGAGAAATTTAATTTAACTGGGAGACTAAATGGGACAATTTTCTCAAATGTTACTTCACTCGCCTGCACGCCAGCCTAGTTAGCGCGTTTGCCTCGTAAGCGCTAGGCCGCGGGTTCGATTCCCGCCAGTGGCGGATTTTATCCTGATCGGATGTTTCTTTTCGCTTCCTTCTCTCTTCGATTTCGGGACCATAAGACCTTAGTAGTTAGAGTTCCCCCTATCAAACCTCTTTAAGAAAAAAGAAAGAAAGAAAACCTACCTGCAGACTTTGCAGATACTCGGCCATGTCATTAGGATCTTCACTCATTGGAGGAGGTTCATTCAGGATAGACTTCATACTCTCGATAGATTTCATTTCAGTGGCAAATTCGTTACGGACCAGGTTCAATTCCTCCAGAGTAGAGTCCACGGTTTGACTCCTCCTCTGGGCACGCTTCTTGAGATCTTTGAGTCGGCGCTCTACGTTCTTCACCTGA
>NW_007390147.1:0-1434 GCF_000475195.1 Diaphorina citri | reverse complement strand
TCGGGACGGCTGGCTTTCTCCTATCCTGTCTTCCTTCTCTCTTCGATTTCGGGACGATAAGACCATAGCTGTTACAGTGCCCTCTGTCAAACCTCTTAAAAAAAAAAAAATATATATATATCAAACGATTTCGTCAACCCCTTTACTACCACAAGACTGAAGTTACTCAGACCCTCATTTCACCCCGACCTTTCGCAGACCAAGTCAATTACGGCCGACATGCACCTGCCTCCGGTCGCCCCCTGCCCCTCCTTTACCCCTGACACGCCCACCTGTCCCAAACACGCCTCCTCCTCATCCCTCGACCAGCGGAGTGGAGGTGCCCCCCATTCGGATGCGAAGAAGGAGTCTATCACCTCTAATATTCCCATTGTGAAGGTGTTCTACTTCTTCGAGCAGAAGGGATGGCTGAAAGAACGCGCCGAGTATTCGTTGTGGATTTTTGAACCCAATAATGAGTAAGTACATATTCGAATAATGACTGAGTATGTACTTGCAATCCAATAATGAGTAAGTACATTCGAATAATGACTGAGTATGTAGGTATTACTTGCAATCCAATAATGAGTAAGTACATTCGAATAATGACTGAGTAATTGAGTATGTAGGTATTACTAATATAAGTCCGTTTTGCAGATTTCGTCGTAAGTGTGAGGACTTTGTGAACGGGAAGGAGTTTGACAACGGAGTTCTGGTGTTCATCGCCCTCAACTGCATCACTCTGGCCATGGAGAGACCCAACATTCCACCGGATAGTGCAGAGCGAATGTTCCTCGCTACGGCCAACTATGTGTTCACTGTGGTGTTTGCTGTCGAGATGTTCGTCAAGGTAGGTGCCAAATAGTATAAGAGCATCATCAAATCTCAAGTCGTTCCAGAAATGGGTTGACTGGTATGGTATAAGATTTTTTTTTCGAGATAGAGAGAGTAAAGGTAGAAACACACTACCATCACGTCACGTGAACTCATGGGGAGTCAGAAAGATGTTCAAAGTTTTCCCATAATATTGTAGGTAATCTCGTTCAGGACAGCCACACTATCATCACGTCACGTCATGTAGTGTGTTTCTACCTTAATAGTTACTCATAGAACATTTCACATAGATCGCGAATCTGCGATTTGCGCTTTTGGTCTAGCGCATGGGTTTTCAACCGGGGGGCGTGGAGCCATTCCAGGGGGGGCGCGAGCATTATCTGATGAAAAAAAAAATCTAGTGTACCTCTCTTAAATCGTGTACCTATTTTTTGCAAGTATTTTTTCTCAGTTTGAAATTGTTTCCAGGGGGGCGCCAGCTGAAAAAGGTTGGGAACCCCTGGTCTAGCGTTTTCTGAGGGTCCGGTACATGTTGTAGATTTGCCTGCATTCCCATTGGGTACCTACTAACCAATTTATCTCTGTTGTGTTCCTGTACCAGGTGGTGGCGGCAGGCATGTT
>NW_007390146.1:0-1434 GCF_000475195.1 Diaphorina citri | reverse complement strand
TCTAAAATGCAGAGGTAGCTCTAAGTTCAGAGGTTGAATTCCAGAACAGGTAAGGTGGATATCGCCTTACCTGACTTTCTTTCACTGTCGGAGGAACACTGTGCAAAATAGCTTCCCCTTATAGAGATTCTCTACCATTGCACATGTGACATGTTTGGCAACAATGCCTATTTTTTCGCTGTCACATTGATCTGGACACACTATAGACCTGAGAATGAAATGAAAGCTATGTACGAATGGATAGGTAATTGTGCTTTCTATACTCCCTATCCCATGTCCTTCTCCTTTATCATGTACCTATGTACATATTATTATACCCCTTCCCTAAACCCTCCTCTGGTTTAAGAGCAATAAAGAAGTTTAATTTCATCCCCCTGGATAGGTAATTGTGCTTTCTACTCCCTATCCCATGTCCTTCTCCTTTACCATATATGTACCTATGTACATATTATTATATCCCTTCCCCTTCCCTAAACCCTCCTATGGTTTAAGAGCAATAAAGAAGTTTAATTTCATCCCCCAAGAAGAAAGGGCTGAATTTCATTTCCAAGACCATTTTACTTGTTTTATTGAGAATTTTTATTTCCCTTTAAAAATGGCTCCACAATAATGCTGAGTGCTGACTTGTTTTTTCCTGTGGTCGCATTTTATCTCATTCCTGTGGGGCCCTGCAGGGGGGCCGTTCCTGAAATGGGTGATATCCGAAAGCTAAAACCGTTCACTGCCTCGGCAATATAGATTCACCTCTTCACCTCGTCGATCGATCGACAGCGTAAACTATGTATGGACCTATGGACACAGCTTAAGAAAGCTAATACAAGTGCGACTTGTAGTAAAACACCCTCTTAAGTTAAATGGTAGAAAGTAAAATTTTGACAGGTATACCACACATGGAAATTTGGAAACTGTGTTTATCAAGCCTGAAAGTGACCCGAAAACGCCCGATCATTTTGAAAGATTAGATCAGCAATTTCAAACAAATCGAATTGCTTTCCTTTTCCGGTCAATAGGATATTATGTTTGTTGGATTTCAAATCGCAATTATATCATTAATGTACCCAATCTATCAATCAATCGACACGGGCAATTAAAATAAAAAACAATAATAAAAAAAAATGCTTGTAAATAAATGTGAAGTGCAACCCCATTATTTTCCAGCAAGGGTCATTTGGTGTTTCATTGCCAAGGGAAGGGTACCAGTGAAACCTGATGAAACACGTTACCCACTTTCTTTCGCACAATGAAAAATAGTGGCGAAAATGAAACTATTCAGCATAATATATTCATATTCATTTCGTATCGTATACATACTCGTACTTACCTACTTTTCGCCGAAAATTTCTGACCTCACCGGGGCTCACCGTCGCAAAATCTGGCATATGACGCCCGCCCTTGCAATTTCTGCGACCACAAACAACGGCACAAATCAACAAT
>NW_007390145.1:0-1434 GCF_000475195.1 Diaphorina citri | reverse complement strand
GAAAAAACCTGGAAAAACAAAGAGAAGATAAAGTAACAGGAGAGAAAGATAGGAGGAAAGGGAGGGAGGGGGGGAGGGTAGAGAGAGAGGGAGAGAGGACAGAGGGAGAAAAAGAAAAGAGACAAAAACTACTCGCACGGAAATAATTCCCTTGACTATTATTATGTTAAGGCGGTCTCTTCCTGATCCCTGATGTGCCGCGTCCATTTTAGTTTAGGACTATTGCACTGCAATCAAGTCTGGGAAGAGAAGAGGAGAAGAGAAAAGAAACACAAAATAAAAAGCAGAAGAAGAAGAAGAAGAAGAAGAAGAAGAAGAAGAAAAAAAAAACTCGCGGAAAATAAAGAAAATTTTCACGAAAATCTAAAGAAATTTGTCTAGAGAAGATGAGAAGAAGGAGCTGGTAGCTTCTTCTTTGTTTTAGAAGAAAACTAAAGAAAGGGGGAGGGATTGAGAGATGGAATTTTGTGGAAGACGAGGAGGGGAGGAAGGAGAGGCGAAAAGAGGGGAAATGGAGAAGGAAAGAAAGAAAGAGAGGGAGGGGGAATAAAAGTTGTCGGGAAGAATGGAGGAAGAGAAAATGAGTGGGGTGGAGAAGGAAAAAAAGAGGAGATAGCGAAAGAGGAAGGGGGATAATTGGCGGAAGTAGGAAGAGGTGAGAGAAGAGGGAAGAGAGAGACAAAAAAGTAAAGTAAACGACTGATATTACAAATTACAAGGAAAAAGGAAACGATAACTATGAGGAAAGAAAGAATGGAAGGAAGGGAGAGAGAGAGAGAGGAGAGAGACAGAAGGAAGGAAATGGTAATACATACAGTAGAAAGAGACAGAGAAAAAGGAGGAGAGAATGAGAGAGAGAGAGACATGAGGGAATGAAGAAAGAGAGACGAAAAGAAAATGACGGAAAAGGCAGAGGGGAAGAAAGGGAGAAAACACAGGGGGAGAACACAGTGCTGCCCACGCGTGTCCTTTACACTCCGGAGTCCTTAGTTCAATTCCCTATGGAGTCAACTCAGTAAGCCATATATGCCTCAATATTTTACAGGGTCTAGCGAGCAACCTTGGTTACTGAGTGGGTATTAGGTACTGTATTAAAGGTGTGTAAAGAGTGAGTGAGTTATGAAAAAGAACTACTCTTTTCAGTGAAATACTCACTACTTGGTCAATGAGTCACATCCTAAAATACGTAACTCACTATTCAACTCCCAAAATGAGCCACAAAATGGTCTTTTGGCTACGCAGTAAATCAATTCCTTTAAAAATTGAAGAAAAAAAACTGAAAATGCAAGTCTAAATTAAACATTTCCCTCCTTCCCATCTGTCTTTTGCATGTTGGTTAAAAATGTGCACAAGGTTCGAATCGCGCACCCTGTATAACCTCAACGTATGCTATATTATGCCTACTTACACATCTCCCCCCCCTCTCTCTCTCTC
>NW_007390144.1:0-1435 GCF_000475195.1 Diaphorina citri | reverse complement strand
AAAAAAAATCTGTTGTGACGCAGTGGGAATAGGGTGGAAAATCTTGAAAAAGTATACTGGAAATTTGGAAAAAATGGATTGGAAAACCGAGAGTCAGGGAATTTTATTTTTCCATTTTGGTAGACACCCTGATGGTGATATGATAACCCGCAGAAAACAGAAACCCTTTTATTAAAACATATGTATCCTTTCACATGAGAGACTCTTCAATTCTTGGAATTTTTCAGGAAAAAATAGTCAAATTCCACTCAGAGGCCCTCTTTCTGATAAACACTGAAAATATATAAGTGGCCTATGGTATCAAGTGTGGACTTTCAAATCGGGATCTCTTTGGTTAAATCAATAAACCAGCTCAACCAGCCGAGCGGTCTCCCTATCGTATGTTCCGGTTCGGTATTGAAGTCCTGGGACCTAGTCAAGCCCGGCTTATTATATTCTATTCCATTATATTCTATTCTATTCCATTTCTCTAGTCAAGCCCGGCTTATTATATTCTATTCTATTTATCTCCCCAACAGGAGTTACTCAACCAGCCGGGCGGTCTCCCTATCGTATGTTCCGGTTCGGTGTGGAAGTCCTGGGACCTAGTCAAGCCTGGGTTCGAGAGACAAAAAAAAAAAATGATTTTTCATTTTCTACATTTTTTTGACAGGAAAAGAAGTTGTGATTTACCCGAAGTAGGTGACTTTTACAGGTTCGAATCCCAGTCACGGAAGGCATAGAAATCTTAGAATAAAATTATCTTGAAATACAACTTCCGACTTTAGTTTAAGCATTTAAGCATATCGAAAGCTTAATTTTTATCTACACCAGCCAATGGCTATCACATGGACTTAAATTTACAACTGGGTAAAGGTAATTTTTTCCCCCCAAGTACAAACTATAGATTAAACATAAAACATTGACTAGTTTCAAGAATACGGTAAAGTACACTGTGGTGAAGCTGTGTTCAAACATAATTGACCAACAAGGGGTGAACATATATTGTCGAGGCAATGTGGACGGTTCAGTCGACATTGATCGACTATGTGATGTCGTCTATGTGTGGACACACCTTAATACAATTACGGAATCAAACCCTCGCCCACCCAGTAATCAGGAGGAGCAGCACAAGGACTCTTATTTGGGTACAATAAAGGGGATTTCGTGTTTAAGGCCAACCAATCACTATCTGGCCTGGCCTAAGAAACAACCTACCCGGTCTTGTTAAAAAACTGAATGTCAACATCCAGAGAGAAATATTAATGTCTATCAGTCTTGTCTACTCAAAACAAACTTAAGTAACCACATTACATTTCGCACTACTATCACGTCATGTGAGCTCACGTGACGTGATAGTAGTGTGTTTCCTACTACCTACTACACCTAAGTACCTACTACAATTCGTCCTTCACATATCTCCCTTCCTCTGTTTCCTGTTTTACTCCTTCCTCTT
>NW_007390143.1:0-1435 GCF_000475195.1 Diaphorina citri | reverse complement strand
CATCAGAAATGTTGCCCACGTGATTGGTGATCTTTTGATAACGTTAATGTACAGGGTGATTTAAAAGTACTGCGTCCCGGGCGAATTTTTGTCCTGAACAGATAAGGTTTCTTCTCGGAACGGCTAGCTTTCTCCTATCCTGTGTTCCTTTTCTCTTCGCTGTTGGGATGATAATTAATTAAATTCAACTCGACTTTTGTGGTCATCAGCGCACATCACCGAAACTTTTATGAAAAAAAAAAAAACTAAAACTAAATAATAATAATAATAGTGCTTATTTATACTGCTCGCATAGGACTGAAAAGTCCCTTTACTCCAGCAGTAGGCTACTACTATTATTGTGGTCAAATTCTCAAATTATATTGAAGATAAAATTCCATACCTCGGCTGAGATTGAACCCACGCCCTCCTGTTTACCAAGCGAGCGCCTTGACCACTACACCACCGAGGCAGGGTTAGCAAGGATGATAAGACCTTAGCAGTTGCAGTTTCCTCTATAAGTCTATATGAAACCTCTTTTTTTATTTAAGTACCAACTACTTTCCCTATGTGTGGACACAGTTTAAGAGATTGTGCCCTGAAGTAAGTTCATACCTAATGCGAAAGCGGTTGCGAGTTCCAAAAGAAGTAAAAATTGAATAAAACCAACAGCATCGGCAATCAGCTCGTTTTACACATCAAAATTACAAAATTTATTGAAAATATCGACAGAAATGACAGCTCGTCCACACTTGCTATGGAAGCTGAACCATTTAACTGAAAGGAGAAAGGTTATTTATTTTTCTTCTCTCAGCGTTTACCTTGTCATGTCTCAGCCTAAGCTCCTTGAAACTTCTCAAACTTGTACCCATGCTGTACTTATACCCAGTGAGCTGGGTCATGTCTCAGCCTATAAGCTCCTTGAAACTTCTCAAACTTGTACCCATGTTGTACTTATACCCAGTGAGCTGGAATCTATGTATAAACTACTTGAAAAGAAACTAATAACCAAATCTGCTGCGAGGAATCACGATTATTTATTGTTTCTAACACCTGGTTATCCTTTTAGTTTGAAACTTGAGGCATAATACACGGATCTGGTAATATAGGTAATGGGCAGAGGTAGGTATGTTTGGTATAGGTAATAATCGGGCGAGAACTTGATTTTTTTAATAATTAATTTTTTTACTCTATTAAGCATAAATGTTTGTTCACCGTTTAATACAGAGAGAAATGTCTCCAAGAACTTTTCGGACTTATCTAGGGACTGTCACTAGACCGATATCTAAACTATAGGAATACTTACTTGGTCAGATGATGTGGTACAACTTGCGAGGCTCATCATAGTCCATAGAGTACAACAAGTGAGATTAGAATAATTATGTATGGATGATGTGTGGATGTCATTGTTTGGGTCCAACAGGCCAGGGTCGAAAATAAAATAATAAATATAAAC
>NW_007390142.1:0-1435 GCF_000475195.1 Diaphorina citri | reverse complement strand
TCTCCAGATGAATTTTGTTCCATTCGATTTTACAAAGAATTGAAATACGAAGTCTCAGGTATCTCTGTGAAATTCACCACAAGCTTCCAAGAAATTGCCGCCCACATCACAAAAGTATGAAGATCCATCCAGCCCTGTTTATCTCTTTTTCTTCCTCGTCTCCCCTTTCTCCCTCCCTTATCCGGTGATTACATATTCAGTAGACATACCATCCAGTACCTTTCCTTATACATAAATATATTATAATGCTACCGTATATTCAATATATGTATCATTTCCAGAGTTTCCTTCTTTTCCCAGCATATCGCTTCATGACATTGCGATACTTTCTTCAATTTTTGGCAGTTTTCTTTTTTTAGTCGAAAAGCAATGGCTTCTATTAGCAAGGCAAGATTGGGCATGGAGAAATCTATGTACATTACGTCTTCGCGGAATTTGGACGGGTGATATATTGGCAATCAGTTTTGGAGATGAAGTAGAGAGCTAGGGGAAGGTTATAGATGGGCTTTTTTTCTTTCCATGTATGTTGGTAGGCAGAATTTATGGATGGAAATATGTGTGCACAATTCAGTCTAGAGTCCTAAATGGAGAAGTAGTTATTGAAAGATATTGGACTGTTGACTGTTCCTTGACTCTGTTCCTTGGAAGGATGTTTGTGCTTTTTCCAAGGTTGACAGTATTCCAAAATTACACGGACGATGTTACACCTCCTGAAATTCCCTCCTTATGTTTCAATTTTATCGAGAGTTTTATGGTTTGTAAGTCATAAAAACAATTTTTTTGGGAGCCTTTTCTGTCCAAACATGAAAGAAGATCGTACAGAACCTGAGAGGGAAAACACCTTCGAACTTCTCTCTTCTCCATATTTGTCCATCTTCTTCTCCTTCTCCTACTCCTCCTCCTCATATCCTGACTATACTCTTCCTCTTTTTTTCTACTTCCCCTCCTGTTCTTTATCTTATTCCTCCTACTTATCATCCTTCTTCTACTTCCACCATAACTGCTACATTTTCTTCCCCTCCTCCTTCTTCTACCATGACTATCACTCCTCCTTCTTGTCTCTCTTCTTCTTCCTCCTTCTTCTTCTTCTCTCTTCTTCTTCTTCTCCTCCTCCTCCTCCTCCTCTTTATATCATCCTTCTTCTACTTCCACCATAACTGCTACATTTTCTTCCCCTCCTCCTTCTTCTACCATGACTATCACTCCTCCTTCTTGTCCCCTGCCAACTCCTTCTTCTTCTTCTCCTCCTCCTCTTTCTTTTACCACAACTACCACTCCTCTTCCAATTCCTCCTCCTGATCTTTTCTTTTTCCTCCTCCTCCTCCTCTTTTTTCTACTACTATAACCACTCCCTCTCCTCCTCCTCCTCCATCTTCTTACGTATACGTTCTTTTTCATGTTGTAAAAACCTAAATGAAATATTTAGCACAGGTCA
>NW_007390141.1:0-1435 GCF_000475195.1 Diaphorina citri | reverse complement strand
CATTAGGTACAAACATAAGGTGGTGGTGGTGTTGATGATGATATGATGTGATGTATTGTTTTAATGCTAAACTACCCATGAAAAGGTTGATTAGATTTGGACAGACATAATGGACCATGTGGCTAGGGTTCCAAGTTAAAATATCCCATCAACAATTATTTCCATATTTTGCTCGAGATTCTCAAGAATGTAAAGTCTTGAAGAGGCCTCGTCTTCAGATACATTAATGATGCCTGTTGAAACTTAAGTGACAACACTTCCTCATTTAGCGTCAGTAGCAATGCTACAACTAATTGGTTTTAATATTTATTATGATTCATCATCCTTTGTTCTACAAATTATCTTATCTTATGTAGTGGTTAAGCTTAGTTCCAGTTCGTTACTTAGCAATTGCTCTAAAGCTAAATAGTCTATAGTCTGATTATTGTGGAATGATGCATGGGAAACTTTAAACGAGTAAGTATTAAGCTATTAGGTAACAGCAATGTGATATTATATACTTTGTACAGTAATTTTACAAAAAGTAAAAAAGAAAGTGATCAAAAGTGTACCACTGTACCTACCTATCACAGTCATCAAGATCAATGTGTGATCAGGACTATCAAGAGAGATATCATTAAATTATTAAGAGAGCACCCTGTATATTTCTACCGTTCATATACTGCATCATACATAATGCAGCAAATATAAATAATACATTTGTTCAGGGGAAAAAAATCGCAAAACGAATTGAAAATATGGAAAATATAAATAAAAAACTAATAATACATTTCAAACAAATGGGAAAAGTAGAATTTTCTCTACCATCTATCGTATGCTTATGTTAAAAACGCGAAAAAAAGAGCTCATATTCTACAGGGTACTAGCATGGATTAACAGAATTGATGGACTTAACTGTAAGGCTACTCTTGCTTATTAGCTATTTTGTTCTATAGCTATAAATAGGAAATGGGTATTTGTTCAATGGTTATTAGTTATTATCAGTACATAAAACAATAATAAAACAGTAAAATCTGAATTGTGTTGTGCACATATTCCAAGTTAAAAAAAAGTAATTAAAACTTTTTTGTTGCATAAAAAAAGAGGACTCAAAAGAATTAAATCAAAAAGTTGGGGATACTGCCAGGGTTTGGTATACGAAAAAGGAGAAGCTATATTTTGCGTGTCGGGCCCATTTTAAAAGTTTTGTCCCCCTTACTAGGCGCAAAAATTCAGCTATGATATTGTACCTTTTGTCCTCTTTTTTATGCCATTTTTCCCCACAGCCGAAAAGGTTTGATAGAGGGAACTGTAACTGCTAAGCCAGCCGTTCCAAGAACGAACCCTATACGATCAGATCAGAACATCTTCAGTGGCAACCTCTTTGGTGGCTATTACAATTAATATCTTTTTTATATTTATAATTTTCTCCATCCTTTTCATTGTTAAACCTATG
>NW_007390140.1:0-1435 GCF_000475195.1 Diaphorina citri | reverse complement strand
CAACCCCCCATACTTTCTCTCAATTTCCCCTCTCTGTCCCTCTTCTTACTTTTCCTCACCCTCTCTTTTCTTCCCCTTCCTGTTGAATATGCTTCAAGGGAATTTCTGAAAATTTTTCGGGAAAAGATTTCCGAGTATAAGCGCGCACGGGGGGCGCTTGTGCGGAAATTTTTTTACGCGCCTGCGCTCTGCGCGCAATGTAGAGGCGCTATCTAAGTACCTATATTGTGAGGAAGAGAAGTGGAGAAAGAGAAGAGGTGAAAAGGAGAGGATATAAGATGGAATAAGGCTGGGAGAAAGAAGAAAGAAACGAGGATTAGGGGAGAGGAGGAGGACGACGAAAGAAACAAGGAGGAAGGAGAAGAGGAAGAAGAAGAAGGAGGAGAGGAAGAAGAAGAGGAAGAAGAAGAAGAAGAAGAAGAAGAAGAGAATGGCCTAGGCATTCATCCCGCTCCTGAGTTAGGATTTTTCAATATATATTTTTTTTTCTTTCTTTATTCAATTTTCGTTTTCTTTTGTTAATTTCTTATTATTTTGTTTTGTGTACCTGTTTATAAATATTGTAAATCCTAATAAAGTGTAATATAATAATAAGAAGAAGAAGAAGGAGAAGAGGAAGAAGAAGAAAAAAAGAAGAAGAGGAAGGAGAAGAAGAAAAAAAAGGAGGAGAAGAAGAAGAAGAAGAAGAAAGAAGAAGAAGAAGAAAGAAGAAGAAGGAGAAGCAGAAGAAGACGAAGAAGAAGAAGAAGAAGAAGAAGAAGAAGAAGAAGAAGAAGGAGAAGAAGAGAACGTAGTAGACAAAGGAAATGACGCGAATAAGGATATAGGAGGAAGAGTAGAAGAAGGAAGACACAAATAGAAGGATAAGGTGTACTCATCATTGCCAAGATAAAACAAAGGGTTAAGGTAAACAAACCTAAGTACCTATGTATCCTGTACCTAGCTAGGTACCTAATATCCGCGAAAAAACTTTGCCTGCTATGTACCTATCATATCCTTATTACTCATAGGTATTTCTCGTACGGTTGAGTAAATACTCGTAAGACAATATGTATCTATTTAGGTATGTAAAACAATAACCTCTACAATAATAAGCCTATTTTCCTTTTGTAATGTTAATGTCCTATTTTCCTACATAGATGTAGGTAAACAAGGCTTTAAAACTTGAGTCTAGATAATTAGGTACTCTGGATCTGGAGGTTGGTGGTTTGAGTTCACGTCAAGTCATAAAATTCGGAGTAGTGTAACACAATTAAGAATTCCTACTAGGCCAGAGCTCAAAGATTAACAGGTTTTAAAAACAAATCCCTGGACCTTACTCAACATTCACGGTTACTGATTAACTCCATGGTTAACGTTAACGATTAACCAGTGTGATCTTCGCGTTATCACACTCCCCCGCATTATGATAAGAAGAGCTCACCAAATCCTTATC
>NW_007390139.1:0-1435 GCF_000475195.1 Diaphorina citri | reverse complement strand
TTTTTTTTTTTTTTTTTTTTTTCAACCTGAATTTTTTATTACTAGTTTTTTTTAATGGAATTGATTAGTATTTTTTATCTCCCTTAAAGGTAGATTTAAAAATCTTCTACCTACCGCTATCACTCAGTATATCACAGTCAGGTTTTGTTATGATTGATGGGTTTTCCCATCTTCCCTATACTGCACACAGTTTTGGTGACTTCATTCGCGCCACTTTGTCATACCCATTTATTCACTCTCCTCCCTCTCCTCCATTTCCTTCTCGTACCTATTTATCCCCTTCTCTTTAAACTCCTAATCCTCCGCCTTCTCTATCTCTTCCTCCTCTATCTTTTCTTCTCTTCCTCCTACTTCTCCTTCTACTGCTCTTCCATCTCCTCCTCTTTCTCTTTACTTTCATCGTGGAAGAAGGAGAGGAGGAAGAAAGAGAGAGAGAGAGAGAGAGAGAGAGAGAGAGGAGAAGGGAAGAAGAGATAGGTTTCATAAATATACGAGTTCCATTTCCGGACCCATGTTGCCATGTACCAAGAAGGGCGGGGAAGGTGGATATTATAGATAAGTAGGGGAGGAGTCTTAGAAGGGTAGACATGTACATAGACAGGAGGGGAAGAGATTATATTGGGGAGTGATTGGGAGGGGATATTGGGGTGGAACATGACGATCTTGATTATGATATGTGTCACCACTCATGATAAGATAAGCTTTTGACTTTTGGTAACCTCTCCCTACCTCTCTCTCTCCCATCCTTCCTCTCTCAATCTTCCTCCTTCGCTCTCGATCGCTCTCTCTCTATCTTTTCCTGTCTCCCTTCCTCCCTTTTCCCTCTCCATTCCCCTTTCCTCTCCTTCCGTATTATTCATTCTCCCTCCCAAACCCATACTTCTCTCTGTCACACATCTCACACTATCACTCTCATACTCTCTCTCTCTCCCTATAAGTATCATCCTCTCCAATTTATATTCAAAATATAAAACCGCAATACCGCAACAAAACTTTGTATCATTTGTTGTTCAGTTCGATATCGCCATGCTAAAAAATCTATTCGTCAAATCGCCAGCCTAGTTAACTTGCTGGGTACAGCGCCTGCGTTGTAAGCACTAGGACGCGTGATCGATTCCGGCCCGGTGCGAATTTTATCCTAAACAGATAAGGTTTTTTCTAGGAACGGCTGGCTTTCTCCTACCCCGATTTATATTTGATTTCGGGACTATAAGACCTCGGTAATTACAGTTCCGTCCATCAAACCTCTATTAAAAGAAAAAAAAAAACGGATATTTCCAACCATTTCCCAATTTTGAAAATTTGGACCGATTGCAATACTTTCATTACTAGTACAGCTCCGCTAAATCTTACTCATCATGCACGACAGACTTAGGTACAGACTTTTGGTGTTTCCCAAATTTTAAATAAGGCTCTTCCTTTTATCTTAGGTATC
>NW_007390138.1:0-1435 GCF_000475195.1 Diaphorina citri | reverse complement strand
ACACAGTAAAAATGTGGTACTTATTTAGAAGTCATCATTGGAAAACTGCTACAAAAAGGGGCTGTTACAAATGAGCACTCATCAGTGTTATTATAGGGTTAGGTGGTTAAACACAGATAGGATCTTTCACAATTTGAGCAGTGACTGGTGTCATTCATTATAAGCTTAGCTAAACAAAAAGAAGCTTTCTTTTTCATTGTCATGACTTCTGAATGATTACCTTTAAATACAAACTTCACAAAGCCATTTTTACATTAAAACCCAGTCTTGGATAATGCTGTAGTAATAGTTCCAAAACCATACCCTCCACAAAATTCCCCCCCAATTCTAGCCCTGACCACCTAAACTCTGAAATCTCTGACCCTGCTTTCTTCACTAAGGCTTGAACACAAACCCATTTTTATATTCAAACCCAAACAGCCTTGGATAATTTTGTAGTACTAGTTCTATTTTATTCTAATTCCAAAACCATGTCCTTTCCAAAATGTCCCCACCCCCTTAATCTCTGGCCCTGATTGCCCTTCCCAAATGTCCCCTCAATTCTGGCCCTGCTAACAAGGACCTAAACCCAAAAATAATCATTCCAAATCCAAAGACCCGTACTAATATTCTGGCTATTTCCTGTCACCCTATTATTCTGTGTTATTAAAAAACCCAAACCCATTTTTATATGCTCTCTCATTCTCTATCTGCTCTTCTCTTCCTCTCTCTCCTTGATTCTCTCTTTCTCTTTTTATTTCTTTTTTCCCTATTACTTTTCTATTTCTCTGTTTTGTTCTCTCTTTCTTTCTTTTTCTGTTTATTTCTCTCTTTTCTCCTCAAAGGCTTTGCTATTTTCCTCCCTATGAAATCAGTTATGTTTGTATTCTCATCAAACGAAATACTAATAATGTCAGCGTAAATGAGGGAGAGGGATAGAGGAGAATTAGGAAGGAGGTGCTAAAGAAATTGACTGCAAAGGGCATCCACTCGTAAAATTTGTAGCCAAAACCAAATGTCAGCCCAAAGCAATCACCCTAGTAAATAAGGTAGTTAGGGCTGATTGAGAGGCTGACGAAAAACGCCGACCCCGTCTGAACTCGGAAATAGGTGAAGAAGCGGAAGGAGGGAGAGAAAAGTAGGTACTCATTTGAAGTAATAGTGCTCATATGCTGCTCAAATTGGATAAGACTGAACCCATTTTCTTCTTTTACCTTACCCTCAAACAATGCTTGTAACCCATGGGTACTTATATTAGTGCTTTATTTAGAGATTTAGACTGTCGAATTAGGACATGTAGTCCCATTATCTTATGAAGTTATGAACAAAATCACTGGTCTCAAGACTCTTGAGAGTGAGAACTTTTGTTCTTAAAATGGGTATACCCCATCAGATCAACTCATGAGTCATTGAGTCAACCTAACCAAGTGGACCCCCTGGAATACAACGGGTCGTT
>NW_007390137.1:0-1435 GCF_000475195.1 Diaphorina citri | reverse complement strand
CAGTACTGTATATATGCAGCATTGCGTGCGCATGTTTTATATCATAAAAATAAGCACTATATAATAAAAAATAATAAAATTATAATTGTTGATGAATTTACTGGCAGATTAATGAAGACACGCCGTTGGGCAGAAGGTTTACATCAAGCTCTTGAGGCTAAAGAAAATCTTGAAATTCAAAACGAAACTCAAACACTAGCTTCAATTACATTTCAAAATTATTTTCGTATGTATAAAAAAATATCTGGCATGACAGGAACTGCTGAAACAGAGGCATATGAATTTCAAGAAATTTATAAATTAGAGACAATTACTGTTCCACCCAATAAAATTAATAAAAGAAAGGATTTACAAGATAAAATATATAAAACTATGGAAGAAAAATATCAAGCTATATTGATGGATATAAAAAATTGCTATATCAAAGAACAACCAGTATTAGTAGGAACAACATCAATAGAAAATTCTGAATTACTTTCAAATATATTAAAAAAAAATAATTTACCTCATAGCGTTTTAAACGCAAAACAACATAAACTTGAAGCGCAGATCATTGCACAAGCAGGTCATCCTAAAATGATTACTATTGCCACTAATATGGCAGGAAGAGGAACTGATATCATATTAGGTGGAAATATAGATAGTTATATTAAAGATATTAAAAAAAATATTTCTTCTGAGGTTAAAAAAAAAAATAAAATTAAAAAATTAAAAAATGAATGGATGTTATTACATGATAAGGTAATTTCTTCTGGAGGACTTCATATTATTGGTACAGAACGTCATGAATCACGAAGAATAGATAATCAACTACGAGGACGATCCGGAAGACAAGGAGACCCTGGATCATCTAGATTTTATCTTTCTTTGGATGATTCTTTATTGAAATTTTTTTCTAGTGATCAAATAAAAATTGTTATGGAAAAATTAAAGATTCCAAAAGGAAAATCTATTGAATCTAATTTAGCATCATATTCAATTGAATCTGCGCAACGAAAAATAGAATTACGAAATTTTGATATTCGAAAACAATTATTAGAATATGACGATATTTATAACAATCAACGTAAAATTATTTGTCAAGAAAGAAATAAATTGCTTGAATCAAAAAATATATCAGAAATAATAAAAATATTACGTTATGATGTCCTAATAAGATTATTTTCTAAGTATATTTCATTGAAAAAATCAGATAAAGAATGGGATATTATTGGTTTAGAATTAATACTTAAAAAGGAATTTAAATTAGATATCTCATTTAAAATTTTTTTTAAAAAAAAATATACAATAAAAGATTTTTTTATAAAAATTTTATATACTTTTGATAAAAAATATGAAAATAAAATTAAAATTTTAAATAATAAAAAATTTTTAAATTTTGAGCGTAATATTATTTTGCAATCTATTGATAAGTATTGGATAGAACATTTATTAT
>NW_007390136.1:0-1435 GCF_000475195.1 Diaphorina citri | reverse complement strand
TATCGACCTGTGTTCTTATAATATTTTATAATCGATCTATTAGTGATCCTATAGAATTGTCCCTTTTTATATCCTCAATTTTTTTATTGACTTTTTTTTTATTGACTTCTTTTATATCTAATACACTGGGTCTAGTTTCATAATTTTATTTCAGGATTTTGAGCTGAATTCCCTCTAGGGAATCTGCTATTCTTTTATTTATTCCTTTTTTTTATCGATGAACGATTAAGCGACTATTTTAATTTATTCTTAAAGAAGGTCCATTAATTTATTTATTTTGTATTTTTTAAATAATTTTGTTTATTTGAATTAAATTATTTATGTTAAAGGTCCCAATGGTGGGGCTTTCATTTGCGAAAAACGTTCGTGTTATTTTTGACCATTCCACAAATCAAGTTAACCCATATTGTTTTTCTTTCTTTTTAATTATATTCCATCAACAGAAAGCAGTGGGTCAATAAGTTGAAGAACTTCAGCCTGGCAATCGCTAGGGTAAGGGTTCGATTCCCACCCGGGACGAACTTTGTAACAAAGAGAGCAAGAAGAGTTTCGGGACGATGGGACCTTCCTTTGCAACAGTTTCCTCTATCAATCTTCTCAGACAGTAGAAACCCCAAAGGCCCAAAATCGAATGACTAATAATTGATCTGTGGCCCTCACAACAACACTCAACACAAATATAATCTTACATAGAAAACGCAGGTTCTCGTTTCTCCACAATTTCCATCCCTGAAGTTTAAATAACACTTCCAAATTCTCGGCCAGCACCTGAGAGCTATGTCTTACTGATGAAACGCGTCTTAAGGTGGCGTTACGATCCTAGCAGCCGGGTCGCGCGACTTCCATTAAAAACTTCCAGTCGAACAAATTATTACAAAAATAGTATTTTCAATCACATGAAAACCTCACAACCAGGCCAGGCGACCACACTGCTCTCAGAGCGCGACCCGGCAGCTAGGATCTTCATGTGTTTAACACGTAGCTGTAGGCCACATTTCGAACCACTATCGGACGAAGGGACGAACCGTTCGGGAATTATGCTGAAACAAAGATATGTAGTGGGAAATCTGTCACCTCCACTAATGTTTCTTGTATGGCACATTGCATACTCAAATAGTTATACGGCGTTCATACAAATCATTTATGTCCATATTGAGTTGGCGAAGCTAGCACGTCCAATACACCAGTTCCACATGGGTCACTGAAGTTAAGCATCATTTCACGTGGTTTTTATTCGGATGGTTGCCCCTCTGGGTAGTCGGGTGCTGACTTTTCCTGGCCACACTCAGGCTGGGTGAGGTTAATGTGAGAAAGCGGGGTAGCTTGTTGGGTGAAATTCCCGGTCACTAAAAACCTTCTTAGCAGTTAAACCTGATATAAAATCGGCCCTGACTCATAGATTCACTCGTAAGACTTCTCCAAATTATTTATTGTC
>NW_007390135.1:0-1436 GCF_000475195.1 Diaphorina citri | reverse complement strand
ACTTTTTTCTGGTAGAATCTAGCCTTTTGGCCATTGCAAATATCTACTATACATTCATTTATAGGCCTTTTTTTAGGTCGTACAACTCAGGATTGTATGAATCCTACTTTTTACTCCACAGAAGACGGCACGACAACGCGAGGTTTTTTTAATGTGTGCAGTGAAAAGTGGGAAGTGTAGAGTTGTTCATGGAATAGGGCCCAGAAATGGACAGCATTAAGCAAAAGAGAATCATCCTTAAAGGGCCTTGCCTTATGGATGTTTTTTTTTCTGTTCAATGCTGCCCAGAAATATCCCTATAGGAAGGGAAAGGAAAATGCATTGATAACGTATGCGTCTATACGAGCTATAATCTGCATCCGGGGATTGAACGGGTGCAATGCACTAGAAATGCATATCTCTCGCGTGCTTGTGGCCTCAATATATGAACATCGTGTGTGCTATCATCGTCAGTATCGATGTATTTTACGCTCTCCCTATCTGCTTCAAAGCAGTTCGAACATGGGTCGTAAGTCCTAGGGAATCTTTTCAGATGAGTTTTTCTCAAATATAAGAATACTCGTAGATCACCGAAAACGAAGACAAAATGTAAGTCGTAATCTTTTCAGATACGTTTTTCTTGAATCAACAGGGCTATAACTTTCTAAGGATAGATCACCGAACTCATCGAAGTCGAAATGTAAATGCTTAGGTTAGGAGAGAATACTTCTTGTACTCAGCTTTAAGCAGGGCCGTATTTAGGTCTGTTTCGTTTTTTCTCCTTTACTGTAGGCCAGACTCCGAAATCACCCCCCACATCATACCATGTGTGGGCTCTCGCATGATACTCAAGAGTCGCTTTCGGAATTTGAGACGCCGCGTTCACTCGAAGAGATAACGCCAGGAGAGGAAGTGAAAAACATGCATTCAGTTCACGTTGGGTTGGCATCATATCGGCGCGCGGCGCGGCGTTGGTATATGAAAAACAGAGCTTTTGAATATTTTGTAAAGTAAAACTACAGGTTTAGCTGCGAATCTGCTCAAAATAAATAAAACAGAGCTTTTGAGAGACCCGTGAGCGAACTTATTGAGTAATGTTCACTGAGAATTCTCAGTATTGCTTAGTACATCTGCGACATTCTCTACACTCCGTGCCTAATCTCATATGTGAGTATGTGACAAAGAGGTTCTACTGTATCTCTATCTAGTGATATAGTCAAACAAATTCCATTTATGTACATTCTTCCAGTTACCAAGTTAGAGGTGCTAGCGAAGCCTTGGAATTCTCGTTTCAGTCCGGCATGATTGAGTTTTGATTGATTGTCCATTGACTATTTACCATTAAGTATATGATAATCAGTGTTACGCTAGGTAATCAATATTATTATTATACAATTGGATCAAACTTTATTTACAGATACAGATGGTAACAATATAAATACAAAATAAAGTTTGAT
>NW_007390134.1:0-1436 GCF_000475195.1 Diaphorina citri | reverse complement strand
TCTTTTGCCTGTGTCATTTAGGTTCGTAGGGAAATCATCAGGTTATTTTTCATTCAAGGGAAAGTTTTTTCCAAAGATCTAGCAAAGGTCTCTTCTGCAGCTGCTTGTGGTAGACACATGTACGAGTACGTCAGGTTATATCTACATATTAACTACCCATGTAGAAGGAATAATAAGAATAGTTCTAATATTATTAAAGGAATATTATCATCTGCCCTGATAGGAATATTTGTATGTTTGTTTGAGGCATCCAAAATTTTCATGTTAGCTCGTAGGTACGAGTATTGCTATCAGAATGAGACCAAGAAGTCTCCTATACTATCAGCAAAAGATACATCGTCAAAATACATACAAATTCTTTTCCAACCACCCTGAATTCAAAATTGAAATGTATTTGCATCCAAAATTTTCATGTTAGCTCGTAGGTACGAGTATTGCTATCAGAATGAGACCAAGAAGTCTCCTATACTATCAGCAAAAGATAAATCGTCAGAATACATACAAATTCTTTTCCAACCACCCTGAATTCAAAATTGAAATGTATTTCTATTTACATTTACTTTACGTTTCCTCTTTTCTTTCAATTCTCAAATTTCATTACATGTGTTCTCATCCACCCATCCAATCTTCAGTCGAGTGGATGTGCTCTTGGAAAAAAATCAACATGCCTCCTCTCTCATCTCTTCATTGATACTTTACGTTTCCTCTTTTCTTTCAATTCTCAAATTTCATTACATGTGTTCTCATCCACCCATCCAATCTTCAGTCGAGTGGATGTGGATGTGCTCTTGGAAAAAAAATCAACATGCCTCCTCTCTCATCTCTTCATTGGAATAATCAAACAGCACATTACTCGCGCACTCTCGCGTCAGAAACAATGCGTTTGGAATTTCATTTATCCAATTGTTCATGTGCTTTTTTCTATATATTTGTTTATTAGCTTTAATAAATTTCAAAATTAATCTTCCATGTAGGTAACTTTCTTTTTTCTTCTATTTTATATTTTCTCCTCTTACCCTTCCCTATCTAGGGAAAGATGTTCGAATATTTCTCATTTCTGACTGATCTATAATACATGCACATACCTATTCTATAGGAAACTGGATTTCGAATATTTCGAATGATGCCTGGGCAATATATTGGGTCAAAATTTCAAAATTAATCTTCCATGTAGGTAACTTTCTTTTTTCTTCTATTTTATATTTTCTCCTCTTACCCTTCCCTATCTAGGGAAATATGAACGAATATTTCTCATTTCTGACTGATCTACATACACACACCTTTTCTATAGGAATCTGGATTGCGAATGTATTAAGTTTTTCGAATATAATCTGGATTTCGAATATCTACCTGGGCAATATATTGGGTCATGAACCCTTGAAAGTTTAGTCCACAAAATATCTCTCCGTTCCTCCCTTTTGCTCTCATTCCTGACA
>NW_007390133.1:0-1436 GCF_000475195.1 Diaphorina citri | reverse complement strand
ATCTGATGTCACGTTTGATAAAGTGATGACAAGATCGCTACTAGGTTTTATTCGCACATCATTCTAGAGTGAAAAAAAAGTGTTGAAAAAATGGTGGGAGATTTCGCAAAAAAATATCACTTGACACATTCATGCAGTGATGATTTTATTTTGAGGAAAATATCAAGTTTCAAGAGACTAAAGTTAAAAAAAAAAAACTTAGATTTGGTGGGTTAGAGGCACAATACCATGAAGAAGTATCAAATTATATTTACCAAACAAAATTTAATAAAGCAGAAATAATTTATGCAAAAATATTTTTATAGAACATGCCCACACTCTCTTCTTCACGTCTTCAAAGTGCAAAAAACTCGGAAGTCTCTCAATAAAAAGGAGTATCAGTGTAGATTATGGAAAATAAAAAGTAAGTAGTGATCTAATCGCATCATAAATGCTGAATATACGAGTAAATGGAATGCCTGGTAGTTTATGAGCTATGGTCTCAATATACAGACCCCCCACATGATCCGTAATTTTTTGTTCTTACAAAAGATTACAATAGTATTCATCAGGCACTTCATAAATATTATTTTTCATTCCAGCTCAATCTGTATTGGCTTCATTTTTTGAATCAGCCTGCAGTGTCGTACTCCGTAAACAAAATGACAATGATAAAATTCTGGTTTCATCAGATTTAGAGATTATCCATGCTTCAGAAGACAAAGGTTCACAATTCAAGCTTGAGAAGTCAGGGCATTTAATAGGGAATAATTAGTAGGGATATGAAATAATATTAATCTTTTGAATGAACAATCCCTGGGATATGTATCCGAAACAAAACTTTGAAAACAGGGTTGGATGCCACAGGTTTAACTTGTTTGTCTGCATTTAGTTGGGTAAGGTGTATTATTAAATTTTCATTTTCAATGAGATGCTCTCGTCCAAATTCAGGATGACTGAACTACCTGGGATCCAAAGTATTCTACAGATTAGTTAAGGTATTTGAGTTCTGTGGTATGTTTCTGTTAATAGCTTTACACTACGACCTGTGACAGTGTTAGTTTTAGTCAATAAAGTGGAAAGCACCGCTTTCTTTAAGTATCTTTTAACATATCACCTATCTAAGAGCCATAGCTTCTTTTTGATACTCCAGTCAGCCTTGCCATTCATAATTATGATAGTTCTATGATACAAAAACCACATTGATATGGTCACTCATCTTAACCTACTAGACAGCTGAACGCAACTAGCTACCTTGATACTTACAACTTCATTTGTATGTGTATGTTCAATTTACATAATTTGATCATATCAAAAAGTATTGGTGAGTGTAGTAGCTATGTATTAGGTAGGTACTTCTATTTCTTGATACATAATATAATAACTGTGGGGTAATCCTTTTCGCTCTTAAGTTAGACTCATCATTCCTTTTGATATTTGTGACAACTGCATAGTTT
>NW_007390132.1:0-1436 GCF_000475195.1 Diaphorina citri | reverse complement strand
GGGGATTTAGCTCTACTAACGGTGATGCGTTAGAATTCTACAGTTCACTGACCAAGCATGTCTTTACCATCTAAAACCCCTTATTTAATCACATTAGCAGTGTTTTGACCCCATTTAGCACGGGGCACAAAAAATTTCGTATTCCATGGGGACACAATCATCTCGATAATGTTGTAGGGATTATATTTGGTAACAAATATCATCGCTATCAGTAGAGAGTTCACCTTCAAGATTCAATGATCCCAGAGCTGAGTCGGAGGAAGCAACAGAAGCTTATCCGAAGGTTGTACTCGCCAACTCAGATAGAAGACATCAGTGTACCTAGAAGTGGACGTGACCACCAAATAGACAAAGAGTTTCTGGCGTGTGTACCAGAGCAACCAAAAAAGACATTCTGGGTTGGAAGTCGGCTAGGGCAACATCGAGTCGGTTAGAATTCTACAGTTCACTGACCAAGCATGTCTTTACCATCTAAAACCCCTTATTTAATCACATTAGCAGTGTTTTGACCCCATTTACCACGGGGCACAAAAAATTTCGCATTCCATGGGGACACAATCATCTCGATAATGTTGTAGGGATTATATTTGGTAACAAATTAATATCATCGCTATCAGTAGAGAGTTCACCTTCAAGATTCAATGATCCTAGAGCTGAGTCGGAGGAAGCAACACAAGCTTATCCGAAGGTTGCATTCGCCAACTCAGATAGAAGACATCAGTGGACATAGAAGTGGACGTGACCGCCAAATAAAAAACAGTTTCTGGCGTGTGTACCAGAGCAACCAAAAAAGACATTCTGGGTTGGAAGTCGGCTGGGGCAACATCGAGTCGAGTATGCTTTTTCTATCAACATTTGTTTTACCTCAGCTTTGAATCTCAGGTAAGGTAAGTCTATCACATTAGCAGGTAATTTATTTATAGAGTTCACCTTCAAGATTCAATGATCCTAGAGCTGAGTCGGAGGAAGCAACAGAAGCTTATCCGAAGGTTGCACTCGCCAACTCAGATAGAAGACATCAGTGGACCTAGAAGTGGACGTGACCGCCAAATAAACAAAGAGTTTCTGGCGTGTGTACCATCAGAGCAACCAAAAAAGACATTCTGGGTTGGGCTAGGGCAACATCGAATCGGTCAATAAAGTCACTGTGTTTTGTGTTAAGTTAAGCAACGAGTCGTCTTGTGTTTTATTCGCCAAGTCTTCCCCAGCCACCCAGCATCGGTCGCCAGGTCCGGGCCGACCTTACAAGAGACGAACCCCAACGTCTACGACAGTAAAAATTTAATAAGGAATGTGAAAATTGACAGAATACAGACGAGAGGAATAAAAAAATAGGAGGATTTTAACATCATTTTTTTTTCTTCTTCTTCTTCTTCTTCTTCTTCTTCTTCTTCTTCTTCTTCTTCTTCTTTTTCTTGTCATTATTTCACTTAAAA
>NW_007390131.1:0-1436 GCF_000475195.1 Diaphorina citri | reverse complement strand
AATCACAATCATTTAGGTTGGTACATTAAAAAAAGGACCTAGCCTTAGGCAGATAAGGCAAATACATAGCTAAGAAGCCCACCTCTGTGGTGCTGGGTTTAAATCCCGGCCAGGGTGGAAATTTTCTGACGAAAAATTTCCCTTTCTTTTCATTCCATGCCTCGGCTGGGATTGAACCTGATCACACCTGATTACAAGGCGAACATCTTAACCAGTACACCACCAAGAGAGGTTGTAAAAGTTTTCCCGCCCAGGGCGGATTTTATCCTGAACGGATTATGTTCGTTCTCGGAACGGCTGGCTTTCTATTATCCTGTCGAATTTTTAAAAAAAAAAAAAAAAAAAAAATGTATACCTATTTTTTCTTTTTCTTCTGGTCGGTTCCGAGCCTGGCTTGGGAACAATTAATAGAATGGGCGTTTAGGCGTGATCACTAGCTGCCTTCGTAACGCGTCATTTATCTATCTATGAATCTATTAGGTATCCAGCTAGAATCTATCTAAATGAGTGCAATCTACTTATCCATCTAGATCGCCTCTATGCTGACAATAGATCGAGCTAGCTATAATAGATGAGGTATAATCAGAGACCGGCAAATGCCATTTTGCTATGGTGTCATAGGTACTATTTTGTCATATTTTAACAAAATTTAGAAAACTACCATAAAAAGCCTTACAAGGCTTTTTTGTCCTATTTTAAGCATTGTTAGGGGGAAGTTACAACAAAAAAATATGTACTTAAGATTAAGAAGTGTACAATTAGAGCATAATAATAATATATGCCTTTGAGTAAAGAGACTCTTCACATTTATTATTATTATTTGATGTTAATTTGTTTGAAGTCATTTTAATATAACACAAATAATTTAATTATTTTTAGAAATTGAATCCCACGGCAAACTTAACTATTCGGCGGATTTCACATCTAGGATGCAACTTGTAGTATACAGCAGTTTTCATGTTGATGGCTACATAGTCTTATGGGCCTGTTCACATCATCGTATTACTTCATCTGCATGATTTTTGGTGTCACCCCTTCTTAAAAGTTTCATATTATCCCAATGAAGGTCCATACCAAATTTGGTGCTTTCCTGAATAAATGCAGCTTTTGGCCAAAATTGTGACGTTAGGCCACCCACTATTCAATTCTCCAACTGTACCATTCCTGCTCCGTCCTCACACTCAATCAATCGCAACTTCTTCCTCGAACCTCTCATTCTCATTGAAATTGCCCTCACCACCGATATCTCAACTTTCACCTTCAGCCATCCCAATGAAAAAAATGTAAAAAGTCCTCAAAAATCCAAATCTGAAATCAAAACAGCGAGAAATTACCACGTAGTGAACCTAGTAGGTATATTTTATTTACCTAATGTATGTAAATGTTATTGTTATTTACTTACCTATGTATTTATGCATGTACATCGTATTGTTTGT
>NW_007390130.1:0-1436 GCF_000475195.1 Diaphorina citri | reverse complement strand
TTACAATATTTACAAAGAGGTACAAAAAACAAAATAACAAACTGATAAATTAACAAAAGAAAAAGAAAATTGAATAAATAAAGAAAGAAAGAAAGAAAAAGAAAAAATATTGAAAAATTCTAACTCAGGAGCGGGATTAATGCCTAGGGCATTCTCTTCCATCCAAACCCTAAACAGGGAGTAGGCCAGCTTAGTCTGGGGGACTTTGAAGAGGGAGTATACCAGCCTGAATTCCCCTTGCTAAAGATATAGCAAAGGTTGAGTGCGAAGGGCATCCGCTTGTAAAATTTGTAGCCAAAACCAAATGTCAGCCCAAAGCAATCACCCTAGTTAGGGCTGATTGAGAGGCCGACGAAAAACGCCGACCCCGTCTGCACACCGGAAAAGACGAGAAAGAAGAAGAGTTAGCTTGGTTGGTAGAGTGTGTCTCCGTTGTAAGCGCTCACAGGTTCGATTTCCACTCGGGGTGGATTTTATCCTAAACAGAGGAGGTTCGTTCTCGGAATGGCTGGATTTCTCCTATCCTGTCTTTCTTTTCTCTTTGCTTTCGGGACGATAAGGCCTTAGCAGTTACAGTTCCCTCTGTCAAACCTCTTATGACCGATTTTATCACAGAGAGTGGACAAGAAAGGATATTTCTTCCTTTTCTCTTCGATTTCAGGATGATAAGACCTTAAAGCAGTTACAGTTCCCTCTGTCAACGGGAGCGTATGCCGTGACGTCAAACTTCACGATTTACCGGTATTTTTTAGATCGATTTATCTTGGTATCTAGAAGTCGTAGAAGAAGAAGAAGAAGAAGAAGAAAAATTCCGTTGGTCCTCATTTTTCCTGCTCTATGACTTTGAAACATCACCCAAGTAAGCGCAACTGATCTATTATTGTGCTTAGGTATATCATATACTACTGGTGGAGATCGTTAAGTAAGCAGAACTCATTTAGCCCACCTCTGTGGCTGAGTACTACTGAGTAGTCAAGAGCAATGATTCTCAACCTGGAGGTGCTGGGTTCGAATCCCGGTCAGGGCGGAAATTTTCTATTCTTGAATAGGAACGGATGTAAAAGAATGTGCCTTGAAGTAATGCGGAAGCGGTTCCAAGGGACTTTTTTTTTAGTAGGCGTTCATAATACCAATAGCCCCGACAGGGGAAAAAACGCAACATTAAATGTAAGCGGCTGACCTCAACGGAGCCCTACGAGGGTCGATAGTCTTGACGGGGGTGGATTGTCCACGGTCTAGGCTAGGGTCAGTGGTTAATGGTTCGGATATGGTCTACACATTTATATACACACTGGTGCGAGGGTTAAGGGTGTGTTTATGTACTGGGCTGAGCTAGGCCATTGTCGGCCTTTAAGCGGGTAAAGTTGGCGGGAAATTCGAAATTTTGATTTTTTTTTCCGCAACTTGTACAATCTGAATTCATTTTTTACTTTTTA
>NW_007390129.1:0-1436 GCF_000475195.1 Diaphorina citri | reverse complement strand
ACAAAATCGCCAAATCCGCGACCATAATCGCCAAATCCGCGAACAAAATCGCCAAATCCGCGAACATAATCGTGAAATTCGCGAACATAATCGCCAAATCCGTGAACATAATCGCGAAATCCGCGAACATAATCGCCTACCTAACTTGTACATCTTACCTGTATAACTTGTACATCTTACCTGTATACCTAACTTGTACATCTTACCTGTATAACTTGTACATCTGATCTAGCTGTGGTTTGGACAGAGAGGTCGAGTATTCATTCTTCAGCTGATTACGAAACTTCTTATCCAAAGCTTTATCCTTCGTCACGAAACTTTCGTAGTTGCTTTTACATTCGGCCAGAGTAGTTTGCAGATGATTCACCACAGACATTGCCACCGGCAGCTCTTGCTGTTCTAGGAACGTCAGAGTGTCACTGTAGCGGAGAGGAAATCGGTTATGATGTCACAGAAGAATGTCATTGTTGTTTGATAAAGGAGGATTGTAATAACGGAGGTCTTATTGTCCCCCAACCCAAGAAGCTTTCTCCTATCCTGTCTTCCTTGTCTCTTCGCTTTCGGAACAATAAGACCAATGAAAATTAAGAATCCCACAAACAGCACCTCACAAACCGTTTCCAATGTCAAGAGGCTACCATGAAGTCCAAGAAAAAATTGGCCCCCAAAACGGCCGACTCCAAGGAAAATGGAAATTCAACATTCCAAACCCACCTATCCTTAGGAACATTGTTTGTTACTGGATGGATGGGCAGTGTGTGCCGTTCTGACGATTGTATAGACGTGAAAATAAAGATCATAAAAAAATTGACTCGCGCGGGAATCGAACCAACGACCTAGCGATACAAGACCGATTACTCACTGCAGTTGTGCATAGTCTTCATCTATAGCATAGGCTTCCTTACTGTGACACATAATCCTCAATATCTTGAGATTTATCCTGTCTTCCTTCTCTCTTCTATTTCGGGACGATAAGACCATAGCAGTTACAGTTCCCTCTGTCAAACCTCTTTAAAAAAAAAAGAAAAAAAAAAAGGCTGTCCAGATGAATTAGAGAGCAAGGAGTCATCGACCCAAAATGAAGGAACCAATCAGAATGCGAGAATTCTTTGCATTGTTGCAATTAAGGTAAAGGTCTATTTTTATACACTCTCTCTTTTAAAAAGCAGAGGTAGCTAGCTTCGATCTGTAACCTTTTTTTCAAGAGGTTGAATCACTGTGTAATGTGGAAGGAAGCACTGTGCAATGTACCTTCCTCTTTTAAAGATTTTCTACCGTTGCACCTTTGATATGTTTGGCAACGTAGCCCACTTCTTTGATGACTCATTGCTCTCATATTCATCTGGATCGACAACAATAAGCCATTATACCTGTACGCCAGCAGGCGTCTCATCAGCTCTCGGAGTCACCAATCGAACCAGCGGTCTCTCGTATGT
>NW_007390128.1:0-1436 GCF_000475195.1 Diaphorina citri | reverse complement strand
TAAGAACAAGAACACCCAAAATAAGCATCATTCAATAGGATGAGGAAAGTTGTGTGATGCTCACACCAGATTTTTTTTCTAAGCAAACGGCTTAGCTTAGCCTAGACTTTCTTTTCTTGCTATCCCTCATTCCCACCCTCTTTCTTCTCCTAGAAATATTCTTATACTTTGTTTATTGTCTTCTATTCAAGTAAACCCCAACTTCCCTCTTTTTTTATCCCCACCCTTTCATTTTATTCAGGGTGGCTCCGTATTTTGTGGACCACCCAAATAGGTATATCTCGAAAATGGGTTGGAATTTCGATATTTTTTTTTTTTTTTTTTTTTTTTTTTTTTGTTCGGGTTCTAATATGGGTGTGGGATTTGGGTTTTTTTTTTTTTTTTTTTTTTCCTCGTTAGGCGCTTCAACACTATTGTGTCGTTCGCGCCGACCCCTGTTTGTGACTAGATCTTGGTGTAGATGCCAATGGCCTTCGCGTACATTAGTGTCGAATCGATGTTGGCAGGGTTGTTGTCAAGGGCTGGTGGTGAGGGGAGGGAGGAGCGTGATTGGAGGTGAGTGGGGCAATTGAAGATTTGGTCCACGGTTAGGAGTTTGCCGCACCCGCAGGTGGGTCGAGTTTCGGAATTTTGAAATACAATAACGTAAGTTCTTCATGGGTTTTCACAAAGAATAATTTTTACGAAGTTACGTGAAGAAAAATATTGTACAGTTTGAAACCTGACCCTTTTTTTTATCCTTAATTTAGAGCGACCCTGTATTCCTATCTGGAAGAGTATAAATCCTGCAGTTATCTTTCAGAAAGCAAACTGCAGAAAAGGGTTTTGAAAATAATAATTTTACTATCTATCCTGAATCTTGTCTCTTGCATACCAAGTAATAATAGTAATACTAACAGTAATAAAAGTAGTAGTAATAATAATAGTATTTTTTTTACTTTCTTAGTCACCTAGGTACTATTGTTTTATTATCATTTTTTTCCTTTTATTACTGTTATTACCTTTTTTTTTAAAAAAAATAATCAGGGTGTTTATTTTGTAAAATGTACTCCCCATAATGTATCAAATATATGAGACCTTGGTTAGACTGCGGGGGAAAAGGGACTTTTCAGTCCTATCCCAGCAGGATAAACAAGGTATGTTCTATTCTATCCACCATGCTTTCTTCAGATATGTGGAACAAATACCTCAATTTATAATATTGTTTTTATGAATCTATGATGTATGTGTGAAATATCTCAATAAATGAGTGAATATTCTTATACTAAAGGAGAAGACAAGAAAAATTAGAAGAGGAAAGGAGGAATGGACGAGGAAGAAGAAAAGGTACATAGAAGACTAAGAAGAAAAAAGAAAGAAGAGGAGGAGAAGGAGGAGAAGGAGGAGAAGGAGAAGAACAAGAACAAGAAGAAGAAAGGTACCCAACTCGGTACCTT
>NW_007390127.1:0-1436 GCF_000475195.1 Diaphorina citri | reverse complement strand
CTGAACTTTATTGAACAACAATAATCTGGCTCAAATCAAGACTACCGAAAGTAGGTATCCATAAGTACATATCTAACACCTATTACTTCCATTAAAAATGCAATATGTAGTAATTTTAAAAACATCAGCACCTCCTATGGAGGTGCCCTCCAACTCGGGGTTATGTTTCCGCTTGATGCTGCCAAGGGCACGAGAGCACTTTTCAACACTGTTCTATACTGATCCCTACCACTGCCCTTTCCTTTAATTTGAATTTTTTCTTTTCTTTCAGTTCTTAAACGTCTGAGACATCTCTATCACACTTGAAGCAAGATGGGTAGAGAGAACAAAGCTGCCTGGAAAGCTAACTACTTCCTGAAACTTGTTGTAAGTATCATTCAGATGTTGGTTTGTTTAAGGCCTGGATGGGGGTAGAAATTGGTGTTTCGCATATCACTTTGTTTAAAGATAGATGGCAGCAAGAGAGAGAAATATTATGTTCCCTTCATTTGTATAGGGACCAGGAACATGAATTATTATTGTGAATTCCTGGGCCAAAATTGAAGGGACAGTAAAATGAATAAGAACGGGTGAGGAATAGGTGACACCAATGTGACCTATTTCTCAATCTTCATTCTAACACTCATTCATAGATTATAAAAGTTTTTATTTCAAAATCTTTAGGGTATCAGACTCCAAGAATGTCCTGTAATGGGTACTAATGAAGTTTTTGTACAGCTATTTTTCAAACTTGACTTGTAGTGCTTAAATCTTGATTCTATTTTCTCAGTATGGGGCCCTAAAATGTTCAATATCTTATATCCTTCATTTATATAGGGACCAGGAACATGTATTTCACTTGTGAATTCCTGGGCCAAAATTGAAGGAACAGTAAAATGAATAAGAACGGGTGAGGAGTAGGTGACATCAATAATATGATCTATTTCTCAATCTTCATTCAAACAAAAAAGAGAGTATAAAAATCCTCAAAATAATTTGATTTCTTTGCCACGATTGATTTCTATAGAAGCTTTGCCAGGTTCTGTGGTATGGCACTAGAGATGGCACCATTTTTACTTTTTCTATATCCTATAGAATAATGTGTCTAAATGACTCATTCTTGATTTAATGTGTCTAAATGAGTACCCTTCATTTATATAGGGACCAGGAACATGTATTATGATTGTGAATTCCTGGGCCAAAATGAAAGGAACAGTAAAATGAATAAGAACGGGTGAGGGATGGGTGACATTAATATGGCCTATTTCTCAATCTTCATTCTAACACTCATTGATAGATTAATAAGTCTTTTTTGTTTTGTTATGAGGTGACAGACACCAAAAATGTCTAGAAATAAATATGTAGGTACATAGGTACTAACAAAAATTTTGCATACCTATCAATTTTTCAAACTTGACTTGTGCCTAATGTTGATTCTATTTTTTCAGTATTGAGCT
>NW_007390126.1:0-1437 GCF_000475195.1 Diaphorina citri | reverse complement strand
TGGAAGAGGATCAGAAGAAAGAAAAATCACACCATGAGTTTCTCAACACTTTCAAGGTATGAATTTGGACTGACTAATTAGATTTAGTTTCTTGAGATATTTTTAAAGACAGATGACCCAATAGAGTTGATAAACTGAAATGAGCAAATGTCCTTTTTTGATGTTGAGTATGTTACTATTTTTTCCCCACTGAATTCCATGAAAATTAGGACTAATGAGAGTTACCACAGGACAAATAAACATAAAGACTCTCCAACTAAATGCAAATGTGTCCTGGGCTGTCCCCTCAGTCCCAACTTGTCTTTGCCAAAATAGAGGAGTTACCACAGGACAAATAAACATAAAGACTCTCCAATTAAATGCAAATGTGTCCTGGGCTGTCCCCTCAGTCCCAACTTGTCTTTGCCAAAATAGAAGTTATAAATTATAATTATAGTTCAGAATAGTAAAACACAGGAAAATGCTAAAAGATTTTGGAAACTTATTCTAAACAGGTAGGTAACAAATCAATTTTAAACAGGTTACAAACAAAATGTGTTATTTTTTCTCTTTTACAGAAACCGAATCAGTTAGAATTGGCATTGGCTAAACTTCTGGACTCTAGTCAGGTGGTGACCCAGTACAGAGAGGTAAGTAAGTCTACTGCCCAGTTTACAATAAGTACCTATTTAATTAACATAAACACTATAGCCTTTTATTCATTCAAGTGTCCAAGGACATTTGGTTTGACTGTCTGACACAACCTCCCACCACACACCACATAGGATTTTCGTGTGTGAGAAATGTTCAATCAAATAAAAAAGGAACTCACAGGAAAATGCTAAAAGATTTTGGAAACTTATTCTAAACAGGTAGGTAACAAATCAATTTTAAACAGGTTACAAACAAAATGTGTTGTTTTTTCTCTTTTACAGAAACCGAATCAGTTAGAATTGGCATTAGCTAAACTTCTGGACTCTAGTCAAGTGGTGACCCAGTACAGAGAGGTAAGTAAGTCTACTGCCCAGTTTACAATAAGTACCTATTTAATTAACATAAACACTATAGCACCTATAGCCTTTTATTCATTCAAGTGTCCAAGGACATTTGATTTGACTGTCTGGCACAACCTCCCACCACACACCACATGAGATTTTCGTGTGTGAGAAATGTTCAATCAAATAAAAAAGGAACTTGTTTAGACTGAGATAATAAAGGGATTTTTTTTTCAGTCCTATGCTGGCTGTGCAAACAAGGTGTATTCTATTCTGAATTGGTGACATAATAAAATTGGCTTTGATACAACATTGGGTGTATTTATTTTCCTTTTTAAAAACTGACCACAGAAAATACACCTTTTTTATGACACATTTTCCCCCTTTATTTTCAGGAGAAAGAAAGGAGAGAGCAAGAATTGAAAGAGAGGAGAGAAAGAAACAAGAATGCTGAGTTCAAGCT
>NW_007390125.1:0-1437 GCF_000475195.1 Diaphorina citri | reverse complement strand
AATTTTTTTTTTTTTTTTTTTTTAGATGTTTGATAGAGGGAAGTTTGACTGCTAAAGTTTTCTCGTCCTGAAATCTAAGAGAGAATGAAGACAGGATAGGAGAAAGCCAGCCGTTCCGAGAACGAACATTATCCGTTTAGGATAAAATACGCCCCGGACGGGCATTGAACCCACGGCCTAGCGCTTACAAGGCAGACGTGCTACCAACCAAGCGAACTCTATTCCCAAGGCAGTACTTATTTCCCAAGTCGCTAAAAATTATATTAAAACTGCAATAAACGATATCAATGTAGAAATATGGAGGAGGGAGATGCAATGAGGTAAGACCTTACAAGGCAGACGTGCTACCAACCAAGCGAACTCTATTCCCAAGGCAGTACTTATTTCCCAAGTCGCTAAAAATTATATTAAAACTACAATAAACGATATCAATGTAGAAATATGGAGGAGGGAGATGCAATGAGGTAAGAATAAACTTACTGAGGTAAACTTTTAAGTTCAAAGACATGCATCCCTCACAGACCAGAGTTTTGTCTTAGGCACAGCAGACCTCTCACCCCCTTCTAGTTCCACTTAAAATTTAAATTCATCTTAAAATTAAACCACTCACCATCGTCTGGGGCACTCGCTTTGACCTCTTCACTGCTTTCGTACTGTGTAACGTAACCTCGCCTCATTTGAAAAATATTTTTCTTCGCCTGTTTATGATTCTACCTGCATACAATATTTGTGTAATGGACAGGACAACAGACGTCTGGGGCACTCGCTTTGACCTCTTCACTGCTTTCGTACTGTGTAACGTAACCTCGCCTCATTTGAAAAATATTTTTCTTCGCCTGATTATGATTCTACCTGCATAGAATATTTGTGTAATGGACAGGACTACAGGAGGAGAAGAAAAATATTGTCAATTTGGCCCCCTCTAATTTTAGTTTTGCACTTTACAAAAGTGTAAAATTACAGAAGGAGGGTTAAAAACATTGCATTTGTATAACCATTGTAATATTTCTATTGCCTAATAGCGTAAAAAAAAAGTCTTTCCTTAAAGTTGAGTCTCCAAAAGTGTAAAATTACAGAAGGAGGGTTAAAAACATTGCATTTGTATAACCATTGTAATATTTCTATTGCCTAATAGCGTAAAAAAAGTCTTTTCTTAAAGTTGAGTCTTTCCTTGACAGCCGCGGGAATCAGCAAATCAAAAACTATTAATTTTTAGTCTCGGACAAACATTGAAGATGGTGGAAAGCGTTTTGATTCTATTTGTGACACACCCTTTTCCTTCCTTAAAAGCGGTAGATTTTATTCGAGCTCTCTCTCTCTCTCTCTCTCTCTCTCTCTCTCTCTCTCTCTCTCTCTCTTTTTTTTTTTTTTTTTTTTTTTTTTTTTCACTCTTAACTCCTTTTGTTTTTTCCTTTGAAACTTTTTCTACAACTTTTA
>NW_007390124.1:0-1437 GCF_000475195.1 Diaphorina citri | reverse complement strand
TTCGTGTGAGGGCAATTTCTTCTTGTCGTCCTCCTCTTCTTTTCCTTTCTTTTCATCTTCTCCCTCCTCTTCTTCTTCGTCTTCATCTGTTTTACATTTCCTTCCTGCCATCTCTCTTTCTCTCTATCTCTCTCTCTCTCTGTCTGTCTCTCTCTCTCTCCCTCTCTGTCCCTCTCTCTCTTTCTCTCTCTCTGTCTCTCTCTCAAAGCTAGATAGAAGTAAACCTATCTACCTAGTACATACCTTAGTTGTACCTATATCTATCTACCTAGGTAGAGAAAAATAAAGAAACGAGTTAGCCGTGATGAAGAGAACGTGAGCTTTCCTCCGTGAATAGTCCAGGAGAAAGAGGATGATGATTACATCAGTAAGGAACCAAGTGGAAAAAAAAACTTGGCACTTATGTACTTTAGCTAATATGCGGAACCCTCGCCACTCTCCTTGTCTGACTCGGAATCATCTGAAACAGCAAACACAAAAATGTCGAACACATTGGACACTTTATTATTACAATAGTAACATCTCGTGATCAAACGGTCGCTAGTTCAAATCCAAGCCAAGGCATAGGATTTCATCCTGAATTATTCGAGAAGGATTAAAACAATAGAAGGTACATGAATTAAAACAAATAGATCAGTTGCGCTTACTTGGGTGATGTTTCAAAATCATAGAGCAGGAAAAATGAGGACCAACGGAATTTTTCTTACTACGACTTCTAGATACCGAGATAAATCGATTTAAAAAATACCGGTAAATCGTGAAGTTTGACGTCACGGCATACGCTACCGTAGGCGATGACGTCATTATTCATGACTCTCGCTTCGTTTGTTTGTGCGCAAGCGTTTCTGCGCATTTTAACGTGAAATCTGACGTCACATATTTTCCCAATTGCAACTCCTCCATTGTGTAGGGTTATTGTCAACTTCCAAGTCACGTCAGAATCCATCAGTAATGTGAACTTTACTTAGGTACATCGTACTTAGACATGTGGCGGTACTTGTTCAGGAGTCACGTCAATGGAAAATTGCTACCTTTGTTATTATAGGGTTAGGTTAAACAAGAAGGAGCTTTCCTTTTCACTGTCGTCACTTCTGAATAATTACCCATATGCCCATTAAGAGGTTATCGACGCTTCAAAAGGACCAAATTCCCGGTACTTGTTCAGGAGTCACGTCAATGGAAAATTGCTACCTTTGTTATTATAGGGTTAGGTTAAACAAGAAGGAGCTTTCCTTTTCATTGTCGTGACTTCTGAATAATTACCCATATGCCCATTAAGAGGTTATCGACGCTTCAAAAGGACCGAATTCCGAGTAAGATTGAATCAATTCAATTCAATTTACTGTACATAATATAACATTAACAAGCGGGGCCCGTCCCTCCGGGAATTTTTCGATCTTGGTTAAGGAAAATCAATATTTATGTACCTACCTATTT